>NC_058133.1:183354910-183368161 GCF_016433145.1 Gracilinanus agilis
AGGAGAAGGAGAAGGAGAAGGAGAAGGAGAAGGAGAAGAAGGAGAAGGAGAAGAAGGAGAAGGAGAAGCAGGAGAAGGAGAAGCAGGAGGAGCAGGAGGAGCAGGAGGAGGAGGAGGAGGAGAAGAAAGAAAGAAAGAAGTGAAAGGGAGGGGGAATGGGAGAAAGGAGGAGGAGGAAGAAGAGGAGGAAGAAGAGGACAAAAAGGAGAAAGGCAGACATAAAAACCCTAGAGAGAATATTCAAGAGGAGAACATAATCAGTAGTAGGTCTAAAAGAAGTCTTCTGATTAAGCATTTAAGAGATCATAGGAGGAAGAGATTTTTCCATTGAATAGTGAGTAAGAAGCCATTTGGCAAAGTGTTGAAAATGAGTGAGTAGAGAGAGTGGAGACAACAGAAGACAGATGTATTTAGATATTTTCTTGTAAATTACAAAAAAAAAATAGGACAAAACAACTAGAATAGTGTAAAGGTTTTTATGTTGTTTTTGTGCCCTCCACACAAGTTTTGTGCCCCACAAACAAGAAATGTAGTTTGTAGGTGGGAGCATAGGATCCAGAATATTGGGAGGAATTGAAAACGAGAGGGAGACAGTGATTTTGAGAGCAATATTGCTAGAGATGACAGGCAGAGATGGGGTCAAGGGCAAATTCAGAGAAAATAGTTTAATAAAAAGTTTCACCTTTTCATCAGAGACTGAAGTAAAAGGAGGAAGGAATATAAAACATGAGGTCAATGGGCCATTAGCTGTAAAGAAAAGAAGAGAGAACTCACACTGAATAGTATTCTTTTTGTCATTAAAATATGATGTAAGGTCTTCAGCTTGAGAACGTGAGGTAGAGATGAATGTGAGAGACTTGAGAAGAAAGAAAAAGGTTTCAGTTAAATAGAGAATTAGGGAGAAATTAAAAAAAAAAAAGGCTGACTGCAGTGAAGGCCTAGTGAACATCAGATAAAATTTATTTGTATTTTGCCTACTTATGTAGCTGTGAGATTTCCTACAATTCCTTTCAGCAGAAAATGAGTAATAGTGATAGTGGAGGTGGTTAATAAGGAGTAATCTAGGGTTAATGCTTGGCAAAGTGTTCACTTCAATAAGAGAGAGAAACAAGGGATTCAAGAGTAGGGGACAGTGGAGAAGTTAACTGGTTAGCTATAGAGTTGATAGAAGGAGGGACAGTAAAGTTAGATCAGAGTTTATCATAGGAAGAAAGATGGGGTAGAAGGTGTAAATTATGAGGAAATATAAACTGTGATGAAAGAAATCATTCTCCCCAATATTTATCTATTTGATTTGAAAAGAGAAGTAACATGTTGTGAATGAAAGGGGAGAGGGGAAGTGGATTTGTTTAAAGTGTTATTGGCAACCAATCAAAAAGGAAACTTAAAAATCTCTGAAGTGGTAAGGCATTAGAAAAATAGTATTCAAATGGGAAAAAAATTTACAACCAAATTCAAGGAAACGTTGTATAATGTGAGACATAGCTGTATTACATTTACTTTATCCAGTAAGTGGAAAACTCTCATTATAGTCTTTCTTACTTTCTGTACTCTAAATTGCTGATGAACTCTCCATTTTCTTTCTGGAAGGAATAACTTGTATGACATTATAATTTTTAAAGTGGTAATCTAGTTAGACATGGACCATTAAGTACAAAATAAAAAGAAAAGAATATCCCAGGACCAAACTAAAGCAGCAATTTTATAATAGACATTAAGAAGGAAATTGACACCATCACACTCCATCCATCATATAAAATCTGAATCTACCATTTTAATGTTATCATTTTGTACATTTGATATAATGTGAGCAAAACATGTATCTAAACTCTCAACTTCAGATTGGAGAACTATCTAGGACTCAACCTAAAGATGAGAACCTATAAATTTGTAGCATGAAACATGTTACACACTTAGAATGGACAAAGGGTATGTGTGGGAGGAAAAAAAAGATCCATCTCTATTAAAGATGTAGTAGAGAAAAAGAAGAGAGGAGAGAAAAGGTCTCCTGTCCAATGTTCTAGAAAGCTAAAAGAGGAGATTAAAAAATTATAAATAAACAATGAAGTGTGGGGCAGCATTTGATTAAGATAATTTTTTCTGCTTTTCTAATCTGTTAAGTAAATCATGAGGATTATTTTAGATGCAAGTTTCTCTACAACTGTTTCTTCCTGCATTATTTCCTACTCTAAAAGTAGAAATGTACTGCCCTAAGAATTGATTGGTGACTATAAAATAGGAACATAAAATTTCTTTCCCAGAGAACCCTCACTTCATATTGCAGAGCATGGGAAGTTCAGGAGCAGTTACTATAGAAATGAGGATTTATCTCCCCAAATTTCAGGAAAGATAAGATACATACACAAATAAGGAGAATACAATGTAGAAAGTGATAAACACAGGTAAAGGTACAAAGTAGGATGACTTGGGAAAAGAGAGAGATTGCTTTCAACTAATGTGATCTTTGACTGTCTCTGTGTTTGGAATTGATTGTTTGGAATTAATTGCTTATTTCAGACTAATAATAATAAAGGGTGCTGAGAGATGGACATAAGTATTTTTAAAAATTCAAGTTCATTTTGAGTTCCAAATTCTAGCCTTCTCCCATCTACTTCCCTGCATTGAGAAGGCAAGGAAATAACCTTCTTTCAAAACCAACTTCTGCATTAGTCATATCCATCCCAAGAAAAAAGAAAAGAAAAGTAAAGGAAAAAAATATTCTCCAAGTTGTACAGTGAGTTGATTGACTCTTTAACTGAAGATTGATAGCATATTTCACCTTGAGTTCTATGGAATTATAACTAGTTATTGTGCTGATCTGAGTAATTGTCTATCAAAGTTCATTATTTTTATATTTTTGTTACTGTATAAATTGTTTCATTAGTTATGCTTATCACTTTCTATCAATTAATACAGCTTTTCTCAGTGTTTTTTATTTTCTTGACACTATCTTCACTATTTCCTACAGCACAATAGAATTCCAAAATAATTTATTCAACTATTAACCAATTAATGCACATCTCAGTTTCCAATTCTTTGTCATCACAAAAATAATATCTATAAAAGGTTTTGCACATATAGGATCTTCTCTTTCTTTGATAATTTTAGAGTCTAGACAGTGAAATTACTTGGACAGAGAGTATGCACAATTTAATAGATTTTTTGACATATTTCTAATTTACTTTCAGAATTGCTGAACTGATTCAAAATTTTACCAATAGTGCATTAGTGAATATGCTTTCCCATAGCTCCTTCAGCATTTGTCATTTTCCTTTTTTTTATCTTGGTCAATTTGATAAATATGAGATGATGCTAAAATGCTAAAGAAATTAATTAAACCAAGACACCAAAAAACAGAGAAATGAAAATTAGAGTAATTCTTAAAATGATGGTTCAGAGTTGCTCTAATTTTCGTTTCACTATTTTTGGGAATTTTAGTGATTTTTTAATGTGCCTGTAGATAGCTTTGATTTCCTTCTTTGAAATCAATGTATTTATATTTCTTGCCTTTATCATTTGGGGAATGGCTTAT
Organism: Gracilinanus agilis; assembly: GCF_016433145.1. Classification (NCBI taxonomy): domain Eukaryota; kingdom Metazoa; phylum Chordata; class Mammalia; order Didelphimorphia; family Didelphidae; genus Gracilinanus; species Gracilinanus agilis. The sequence goes on from NC_058133.1 coordinate 183,358,443, forward strand.
TCTTGTTGTGACTTAGTTCCTGACATATTCTTTTTTTTTTTCATTTTTATTCGCTTCATCAGATATTTATTAGGCCAACAAGAACTTAATTCCCAGAAAAAAAATCACAGACAAAATATTCTAAATGTCATATATATTCTTAAAATGAGATTTTTCTTATTTCTTCTCCAAAGAGACATCAAACTTTAAATTATACATATGCCCAAAATTCCAAAGCTAAAAATTATTATGTAAAAAGTTCTTCATATATCTTAAAGTGGTAAATATATCCTATAGTCATCATCAGCTTACCTCAATTTTTGAAACAAGGAATAGAAAAATAAAAATCTTGTATTTTTCAGATTTTAACTAATAAAGAATAAGAGGGATTTTCTCTGCGAATAATGTCATTTATTAATAGGGGCATGCAATTCTCATTAACAAAGAAAAGATCTTTTCACCAGCCTTCCTCTGTGAAGAAGAGAGGAAGTGAGTCTTGCTTCTTACCTAATAAAGGGAGTTGTGCTCTTTTTTTTTGATCGACCAGACAGCTGGACCTGGCTTGGCAGCTCAACCTTAGGATGACCCCTAAGAGTTCCCATTGGTGCGTTTTTCCAAAGAGGAGGTGGACATAGAAACCTAAACTCCTCTCTCATTTAGTCATTGCAGGGGCAGAGTCTTTGTCCGTACAAGGAATACAAGGAAGACACCTCCTTGAGCTTTTCCAGCCATGAGGCTAAATCATCTTACTTTTAAATGGGTCAAAGTTAAATAAGTAGAGCAAAATCTTCTCTGGCATGTTGAGAGAAAAATGAATGAAATGTCATGGAGCTTATGAAGCTCAATTACTTCTAGAAATCTTTGTTCAGAAACTTTATTGACTCAAGTAGATTTTCAGTGACACATCTTCTTATTTGGGGATCTAGTTACCCCAAATCTAGTTTATATGTTTAGCAAAGACAAAGAGGATTTTTGCTTTCAAATGACTCAGAGAGTTCTTATTTAAAAACAAGTAAAGAGAAGGTCTCCATTCTGCCTTTAACAAAAAACAATAAGGATTTAGCTCAGTGAGATGCCTCAAGACCTAAGAGTAAATTATTTTATTTTGGAAAACAATTGACCTTCTAAACCTGAAATTTAAGAAAAATTTCATGTATAGAAATATTACCAATACAACACTAATTTTCCTTAATAAACACACACACATATATATACACACTGTAATATGTAATATAGAATACCAAATATTATACATATACAAAATACCAAGTACTATGTTACTATTTGTATATTATAGAATATAAAAACTATATACCATATGTAATACTATGTGTATTGTATATGAATATACGTATACACTATTAAATATGTACAAACATTTTTCCATATACCATGACAAATAGTGAATATTTATATACACATATGTATATATAATCAGCTATAAATTCATATGTTCATATGTTTGTAGATGTGTGTGTATGTGCACAGAGGGAGAATAGGGGGAGAGAGGGATAGAGAAAAAAGAGAAACAGGAACGAAAACAAACTCAAACAAAATTTCCATAGCAAATTTTTTTCTTATTTGTTTTTTTCCCCATCCATAGTCCCTACTCCCAACCACAGCTCCTAGCATAGTACCAGGGAAATATAGTCATTTGTCAAATGTTTATTGACAGATTGGTACTAGAACTTCAAAAGTTAAGCACTCATAAGTTCTAGTGACTTAAATTACCTAGTTTAATAAAGAAAACTTTTGAAGATATTGTATAAGAAAAAGATTTGTTTCTTGGTGGTATTGGTCAATTTGATTTTAGATATAAGATTTATTTCTAGATTAGTTTTTCATATTACTCTGAAGAAGCCCACTAAATCTGCTGCTGAAGTCAAAAGGTCAAAAAAATACTAGGCACTGCTGGGAAGAGTATTGGAAAGAAGCAAAATGACTACTTGTCAGATATGTCAAAAATAAGTTTCCTCTTTAGTTAAAGGTTGGACTAAATGGACTTTGAAGTCCCTTCCAACTGTGAAATTCTTTGATTTTCTGATTTTCCTAAATTCAACAGAACAATGGAATACTCTTAAAATATTGTAGACAATCATGTATATACTTCAATAAAAATATTGGGGTGCTAGAGAAAATAGCTAAAATGATCATAAAATTAAGGATATCTCTTTAGATAAAACTTTAGACAAAAATGAAAATGAGGATGTTTCAATCTAAAAAAGTATGAATGACTGCAATTTGTAAAATTATAAATATTATTAAGAGATTCAATATAACCTTGTTAACTGCATCCCTGAGTATTAGGACTATTCCTTAAGTTAGAAAGAATTCCCTTTAGGACAAGAAAAAAGAAATAATAGTGTACTTTACATAGGAAGCAGTGAACCTGTAGACTTTCTTTTCCCAAATGATGAAAAAGGCCAAAAATATGCAGTCAACTGGCTACACAGGAGTTTCAATAAATTCATGAATCATAGATTCACAGAAGTTTATTAAAGGCAGGTAGTACTGTTTGGGTGCATAGCTAGTTTTTTCAAAGTTGGAGGTCAAAGAGGGCAACAGTACCCTTCCACAAAATATCCCTTTGTGCCATTGTCAGAGGCATAAGCTTAGGCTGGGTGCACCATTAGTCTAACCTACTGGACCATCTCAGCTGCTCTTATGTTTTTATCTGACCCATAGGGAAAGCCTCAACAATAAGTTCCGTATATGATTGTAGAGTACATGAAAAAAAGAGACATTTGAGGAGTCAGGCATTTTACAGAAGAGCTAGGATGCAATGCCTAAGGGAGTTTCTCAGTATTGATTTTTAAGAAAAGGTTGCCATCTGATCTCTCTTCCACTTCCCTCTGTCAGTGGGCAGCTACTATATAATAGCAACAATACTCTAACCTTAAAGTAACACCTTATTATTCAGTATCACTAGGGGAAAAAGATGCCTTTTCCAGTAACTGAAGTCTTTATATTTAAGCTCCAAAACTATTTTCTTATTTTAGCCAGTTTGCATGAAAATCTTTCTAAAATGTAGCACCTGTAGTAAAAAGAATGCTAGTTTGGGAGATAAAAGGCCTGTGTTCAAATCCCAATCCTGAAATTTACCTTGGTCCAGGGACTTTTCTTTTTAGTTCTCATAATTCTTATCTGTAAAATAAAGAGGACTCTTTAGTGTATATTGTATACTGAACATATTTTGTCCTTTCATTGGTGATTCAGGATTATCATTACTAGCATCAATTGTCATAATACAGTGATGCTCTTCCAGACTTTTGAGATGTATAGGGTTGCTGTTCACTTCATTAAATGGCTATAGACTGCTGGACTTTTTTAGTTATTTTTTTCTTTTTCGATTTTTGAAGGGGTTATATATATTTTGAAGAGGTTTTTAAAAATAAAATTCAGAATATCTCCTTCATTTGGGGTGGCTATGTATTCTAATTGTCTCCCATTTTTTAAAATCCTGTTATGACCTATGAAAACAGAAAATTAAATTTCCTACATTTTTATAAGTAAATCTTCTATGAGTAAAATATATTTGTTTGAATATGTGTTACTTTGAAAAATCTTTACTTCATTTTTAATAGCTCAGTGGCCATTATTTGATTCCTGATTTTGGGTAAAGTTGATAGAAAAATCATCTTTGAATAAGTGGTAAAATGGAACCAATGAGAACCTTGGACAATATGACCATGTTTTCTTACAATCTGTGACATTCAAAGAGAGGAATATTTCTTCTGGTCAGATGCATCTAGATTTTAAGAAGGCATTTCTAGAGGTTCAGAGAAGAGATTGGTAAGTACTTTAGACCAAGCTCAAGAGGTATATAAGCTTCTCAAGTGCAAAAATTTGATGAAAAATTATGAATTTTCCTGATGAGGAAGAATAGCAGGAGGTCTGTAATGAAACTGCTGTGACTTCACATGGTTCCAAGAGTTCAGATTAAGAGAAGAATGTAATTACAAAGCAATATGTAGACAAAGTGATATAGGATATCAGATGGAAAGATAATACAGCCCTGAGTTCTTTAGGGCATTGGTTAGATTCTTTTGGAGGAGCTATGGAAGGATCTTTTTCTCTCACACTCCGTTTATGTTCTGGGAGGCATGAGAATCTGGTTCTCCACAGAAGGTTTTGCACTCATGGCTATGATCTCCAGCCCTGGCTGTAACTTTTCTCCTGCCTCCTTATCCATTCAATTAACCAACCAACCTACCTACCAACTAACCAAACAAAGGAGCATTTATTAACCCTGACTATGAGTCTGGCACTGTTAAAAGCTAGGGACAGAAAGAAAAGTAAAACAAAAAAAGTCCTTCCTTCAAGGAGCATACATTCTAATGGACACACTGATCACAGAGAAGGAGGAATTTTTTTTTCTTCACTGTCTTTCCCAGACTTTCCCACTTCCCTCTGCTGCCTTCACTTAGAAACCTGTCCTTTCAGTTTCATTCCATACAGACCTATTGCCCCATATATATAATACCACCTTAGCTTTAGGTCTAAAAGAGGCCTCAGACAACATGTGGACCAGCCACTTAATTTTAAAGATGAGAAAACTGAATCCCAGGTGAAGTCGTGGTCTCATATATAGTAAATGTCAGAGGGGGGTATTGGAACATAAGTCCTCTGACTCCAAAATTGCTTATTTTCCCACAGGATTGCATTGCCTAACATGGCAGCTATTTTCTGTCACACTCTCACTAAACCATTCTCCCTCTGTTCTCAAGGAGCCCCATAGTGGGTTATGCTCTTCTTTTCTACCATAATTCTTGCCCTTATATGAGAGGGATTGAATACACTTGCTAATATTTCCTAAAATACACTGATTCTTCATTTCATCAAACTAGTTGCCTCTTATGACTTTCATCTTTTCTCCATCTCAGCTGCATGCAGAAGTAGCCATATCCATGATCTCAATATCACCTACAATTATTTCACATTCATTAACAGAGAATTGTGAAAATATTTGATATAATTATGACTCCCCATCTTTACATCTCTTCCTGTGCCTCATTCTTCCTAATTTATGCTTATTCTTCACTGTTTCATCCCTTCACCTTATCTCATCTTGCTTTCCCAGGCCATTATTTCTATTTTGATTTCAATTTCATCCCTTCCCATTCTCCACTCTATGCTTAACCAGTTACATTTTATACTACTGTCTACTCTTGAATTTCCTGTCCTCTTGTTCCTCATGTCTTCTCAAAGCCCAACCATGAATTATCTCTAGCATCATCTTCCTCCCTTCCTATACACATATTGCTGAGAGGTACTGAAGGCAATCATAAAAATGTTCTGAGATATATATATATATATATATATATATATATATATATATAAATTAGGTACTAATTACATGAGGCAATCATTTTACTCTTTTTTAAATTATTTTCTTTCATAAGTCCCACAATAAGTGTTCTAAGCCTTTCTTCCCTCTTTATATCTCACCTCCATCTCAATCATTCATGCCCTGACCCCTTACTGTGAGCATATCGCAAGGTTCTATGCTGGGTGATGATCTCTTTGCTTTCTTTGCACTTTATTTTTCCGTGATCTTTTATCTTTCTTTATGTCTAGGTAACATATCTTAGAAGATGACATTTCTATAATATATCTATAATATTTCTATATTATATATTTCTATAATATATCTCCATCTATATATTTAAATATCCCTTCTGACTCCAGGACTGTATTATCAAATGTCCACTGCACATTTCTCATTGAATGTCATTTATACACTTCAAACTCAGTATCTTTGGAGTGGAATTCCTTTTTATTCTCAAAAACCCTTCTATTCTTCTTAACTTTATTCTTCTGTCCTTCTTTCATGAGCTCCACCATCCTTCTATTTATCCATATTTTCAAACTGAAAGTTATTCTTAGCTATCCTCAGTCACCCCACATATACTTTTTTCCTAGCCATATCAACCTTAATTCCACAATATTTCTCAAACCTGTCTTCTTCTGAACAGTTTTCAAGGCCATTTATTTGTGTTGTTCTGTCAACTCTCATATATCCCTGCTTCTCTCCACTAAGTCTTCAACCACTTTGATACACACCTTTATCACTTCACACCTAGACTATTTCAAAAGCCTTCTTCCTGGTCTCCTGCTTTCAAGCCTCTCTTCATTTCACTCCACCCTTTAACTCAGCTGTCAAATTCATTCTCCTAAAGCACAGGTCTGTCCATATCATCCCCCTACCTCTGATCAAAAAATTACAGTGGCTCCCTATTATACCCTGCATCAAATATAAAGTTCTCTTTTTTGCTTTTAAATCTTTTCATAACCAGCTTCCTTCCTATCTTGCCAGTTTTGTTATACCTTCTTCACCCCATCCACCCACCACATATGCTGTGACCTTGTCAGAGACATTGACCTCCTTCTTATACCTTACACATCCCTTATTTCATCTCCCAACTCCTAGCATTTCATTGACTCCTTCTTCATCTCTGCGTTTCCCTGGCTTCCTTTAACTCTTAGTTAAAATCTCATCTTCTTCAAGAAGCATTTCCCAGTCTTCTATAATTTTTGTGTCTTCCTTTGTGCTACTTTTCACATACACACACACATATATATATATTTTTTTTCTTCTACATAATCATTTGCATATTGTCTCACACATATGACTAAGAGCTCCTCAAGATTAGGGACTGTATTTTTCTTTCATTCTTTTTTTTCTTTTTTGCCTTTCTTTATATCTCTTGTATATAGCATAGTACCTGGTGCTAGGTAGCATTTAAATAAATGCCGACTGACTGATTTCTCTCCATTCACACAGCCAATAACTAGTTCAAACTCTCATCATCACATCTGACCTGGATTATTATAAAGGTTTCCTAAATAGTCTCCATTTCTCACAGCTCTCCCCTCTCAAGCACATTCTCCAAATAGTTGCCCAAGTGATATTTCTAAAACAAGGTCTGATCATATTATTCTTCCTGACAGGAACCTCCAGTGGCTCATGATTCCTCCTTGGAGAAAATATAAACTCATTTTTGGCAAACAAAGCCCTTCATAATTTTACTCCATATCTGTGAAGTTGCCTTTCCAGGATTATTAATCAACAGTCCCTCTTCTATGTTCTATGTTTTAGCTAAAGTTGGCTACTTGTAGTTCCTCATAAAAAATATTCCATTTCCCATCTCCCTGCCTTTGTATGAGCTTCATCATTATTCCTGTAATGCATTCCTTCTTTTTTCCTGCTTTCTATAATACATAGATTTCTTCCAAGCTCAGATCAATTGCAGTTTCCTACATATGGGCTTTCTTGATATTCCAAGCAATTACTGAATTCCTGATATTATCATCTCTTTACCTTGTATATTCATTTTGCTTAATTATGATGCATGTTTTGTTTCCCTTGTTGGAGTGTACATTTCTTGAAAATGGAGACTATTGGAGGGGTTGGGTGGGGAAGCCTTTCTATCTCAGGCATTTAACACAGTGTTTGGCACCTAATTATGTGCCTAGTGGTAAAAATACTTGTGTAATGTTATGCATGACTAAAAGTCCCTCTAAGGATTTAGTTTTGGCTCCAGCTATATATAAAAAGCCAGAAAAGCAATTAGATAAATAGAAGAGATAATCACATGACCCTATCCCCTAGGCTTTTCTTGTCTCTAGCTTTTCTTTGATAATTTATCTACTTGTGAGAATAAAAGAGGCTTAGAGTTCAAAAACTGGGGAGCTCCAAACCCTTCTTAGTAGTTATTATTCAAATTGTCATTATCAGACATCCTATGAGTAATATATACTCAATGGATACTAGGCTAAATTTTTTTTTGTTTTTAATATTGAAAAACCTGCAAGATTTAATTGGTCCAGGTATATAAGGCCTGATTCATATTGTACACTTCTACTGAATTAATGCTTTTGTCAAATACCCTTTCCAAGATCTGACTGAGTTTATTACCACTTGATAACTGATATATCTCGTTTCATTCTAATAATGAACCTGAACCACTAGAATAACCTGATTTTGGAGGGTTTGAAATCCATTCATGAGATTAAAATCAGGAAGTATATGGACAACTCTCACCATAGCTCTGGTAAGACATCTGACAAAGTAACCAAGCTCTAGACTTGAAGAATATTCTCAAAGAGAGACAGAAACAGAAACAGAGACAGAGACAGAGAGATAGAGATAGATAGAAAGACCAAGAGGAAGAGAGACAAAGATAGACAGAGAGATAGAGAGATTAGCCAAGTTATGTGAACTCTGTTCTTTGTTCTAAAAGTTTGTCTCGGGTTTGAAAATTTCCTGCTGTGAAGAAGAGAGGGCTCTTTAGCCAAGGCTCCAAAGGAACAATGAAATAAGGATAATGAGGGGAAAGTTAAGTGCTTGTTCTCAGGCAAGGTGTTTTGTTTTACTTTTTTCCTTAAAGATCTAGGGGAGGAAAAGAAGTCTCTGTGTTTTAAAGAACACAGTAGCATCTTCTTTTCCTTAAGGAAGAAATAGCCAGGCTGAAGGCAGCAGAGATTGTACAGGAAAACATCATTCAATAGAGCAGAGAAAATTACAAAGTACACAGTCCAGTGTCATGGCTTGAAGATATCATTCATCATAAGAACATGTAAGATGTGGCATATTGAATGCCTTGAGAGAGTCTTCTTCGATAAGGGAGTTCTTCCTGGGGAGAGAGAGGCACTCCTTTTAACCTTGCTTTTTAAGACTGGGCTCACAGAACCGAAGACCCCATCAAAGGTGCAGCGGTCAAAAAGGAAAATCCATGTCCAGACTAGTTTAGGTTTAAGAAAAGGTCCATGAGCTAGCCAATGATGTAAAAGAAAACAAACCTCTTAATAAGTTTGAGTGCTTGTGAATAATGCATCATAATAATGGGAGCCATACAGAATTAATATTTGAAGAATAACTTGTGAATGTCTACCTCTAGAGGAAAAAAACTGATAAATAGAAATATGAAAGACATAATTTGTATATTCATTTTTTTGGTTGAGTGATACCCTCTGTGCTGTGAGGAGCCTAGGGAAAGAGCAAAATATCTAAGAATAAATTCTTTAGTTTTTAAAAGAGAGACAGAGAGAAAGAAAGGAAGGAAGAAAGGAAGGAAAGAAGGAAGGAAGGAAAGTAAAAAAATATTAAAAAATAATGGGTGCCAATTAAATGTTCAGGGAAGAATGAGAGGGGGCCCCAGAATATAATTCAAAAATACATACATTAATGGAAAATAAACTCATGTAAAAAGAAGCACTGAGTTGGAGATCAAAGAGACATAGATTCACTTGTCAGGGAACACTTGCTTCCTTTGGAATAGCATGCCCCTGGGGAGGGGACATATGCTCCAATTGGAACAAATTCCCCCCGGAATGTATAATCAATTCCAAAATGCCCTTCTGAGAATGAGATATTTCAAACCTGATCTTGTTGATTCCTTAGACCCAGCTGATTTGCTAGTCAAGACTCAGGGCACATTGGGAATTTTTGAAGTACACAGGTTGACCCCAAATCAACTCTTAGTTCTCCCTGTTTATGATCTTGGAATTGATTCTGGCTTCCTATCCAGATAATTATTAAGCTGATTTCTACCTTTCTAGCTTTGTAGTTCTCTTCCCATCACCCCCTTCCCCAGTCTGGCCTCTTGTATCATATCTCTCTCTCTCTCTCTCTCTCTCTCTCTCTCTCTCTCTCTCTCTCTGTCTCTATCTCTGTCTCTGTCTCTCTCTCTCTCTCTCTCTCTCTCTCTCTCTCTCTCTCTCTCTCTCTCTCTCTCTCT
>NC_058133.1:183368496-183393141 GCF_016433145.1 Gracilinanus agilis
TATCTCTGTCTCTGTCTCTCTCTCTCTCTCTCTCTCTCTCTCTCTCTCTCTCTCTCTCTCTCTCATTCTCTTTTTTTTTTTTAAACCCTTGTACTTCGGTGTATTGTCTCATAGGCGGAAGACTGGTAAGGGTGAGCAATGGGGGTCAAGTGACTTGCCCAGGGTCACACAGCTGGGAAGTGGCTGAGGCCAGGTTTGAACCTAGGACCTCCTGTCTCTAGGCCTGACTCTCACTCCACTGAGCTACCCAGCTGCCCCCTCATTCTCTTTTTTATAATGGCTTATTATATTGTAATAGAGGTCCCTGCCTCTGCCAGAATTTCCTGCTAATGCCTAAACCAGATAATTTTTCTCATTCTCAATTCACTGTGATTCTAAATCTGAGCATTATCCTTCAGTAGGCTGATAAGGAAATTAACTGTGCAAATGTTGCATGTGTATGTGTGTGTACATACAATTTTAGGTGATATACCTAATAAAAAAACAATGTCTAGAATACAGGAAGATCTAATAATATATTTTGTTGAAGTCATATGACACTTTTAAAGTGCTTAGAATAATGCCTAGTATACAGTAAGTTCTCTATAAATATTAGTTATTTTAATTATCTGAAATCATTTTCTTGGAACTAAATTTTAAGTGCAAAACTAGAAAATATTTCTTGGAAGATGGACAGTATAATGAAGGATTTCAAAGTTACATGATATGAGAACTTATTGAATGAACTTACCGTATTTAGGCAGGAAATGAGTTAAGACTTAAGAAGAGTATCCTCCATAAAGTCTCCAAATTTGTATTACTACAGCGGAGATCTGACCAGCTAAGTCTTTTGTTCTAGAAGTTTCATTGATTCCTTCTTGGTAGAGTTAAGTACAATTTCCTCATTTCAAACTTTTAAACCCTTCACAGTGTGACTTCAAACATTTTCTTTAAAATAATTTTACATTTCTCTCACACACGCAACTCTATATTCCAGGCAAAATGACCTACTTACTTTTCCCCAAACACATTCTCTCTTACCTCCTTGCCTTTGTACATAAAATCCTCTACAACTGAAATGCTATTCCTTCTCACTTCTGTCTCTTAGAACCACTTGTGGCCTAGTCCCTGAAGGACTTAATTCTTTCATTTCTGGAACTCTGATTGGGGCTCAATGTCCTATTTGATGGTCATTTCAGGTCGTCATTTCGACATGAAGGCAGAATCCATCCATAGTTCACTTTACTCATCTCTAGACAGATACCATACCAAAATGCAGACATTCTATTCTGCCTTCTTCCTTATCTCTTCCAGTTTTCAAAACACAATAAAGATAGTAATTAAAGAATTTAATTTAAAAAAATACTTACTGCTCCTAGAAAGAGTGTTATGGCTACTCAATAGCTCTAAATTTTCCAAACTAAAATATTGTTCATTCTCCACTACTCTGATAATATATTTATGGTCTCTTTCTATTAGAATACAAGCTAATGAAGAAAGGGACATTTTGTCTTGTTTTTTATATTTGCATATGTATTAATTGGAAATATCTACCACATAGGAAGAGCTTAATGAATGCTTTGGCATTCATTTCTTTTAATTCATTTCTTCATTATTCAATTCAAGACTAGCCTCAAGTTCCACCACCTTGAAGAGATCTTTCTTTATCTCTCATTTATATCTCATTATCTCTTTAATATTTATATCCCAAACACTAACGACTGTCTGACACATAAAAAGAGTTTATTAAATACTTTCCTTTCACTTATTTATGTCTTATGACTCGAGTATAATCAGAGACCAAATAGACTTGAGAGGAAAAAAGAAGCTATAAAATAAGCTCAAGATGTTTCTAATCCCCCAATTATTGTTGGTAGGATCAAAACTCTATTTCTCCCTGATTAACCTTAATTCCCATCACCCTTTTGGGCCAAATTATATCAGAAATATCCTAAAGGTGATTCAAAGTTACCAAAGACAGACAAAATTACTACTGGAAATGTTCTATTAGAACATGTTGTACTCCTCACAGTATCTTTAGGGACACTAAGTTGATGCAGCAGAAACAGCAATCAGGTCAATGTTGCTTCCCAGAGAAGGAAGCTGTGACTCACTGATCACCACTTCAAAGCCAAGTGTAAATTTAATATTCCTGCAGAAGTTTTGAGACTATACTTAGCTGATTTGACAGTAACGAAAACAGGCTTATTTTTATTGGACCCAAACATAAACAATGGTCTTGAATGTTCGAAGTGTCAGAAAAAAAGTTGTTAGAAAAACAAAATAGATGGTCAAGCTTGGTAGCAAGATTTTAAAAATTCATAGTTTTCATTGAAAAGTAGCCTATAAGAATGAGACCATTTTTGAAATGAGCTAGATGTAGAATAGTTCTCTTCTCCTTCATACAAGAAATATAACTATTAATCACTTAGGAAGAGTTCTGAATTTGAAGACAGAATACCTGGATTCAAATTTTGGCTCTGTTGCTTGCTACCTCTGTCAAATCACTTGATTACATGTATGAATACATGTATTAATTAATTAAAAGTATCAGATATTTTGTGCCTCAAAATGTACTGGGGATGAAAAAATGATCAAGATGAGTCTTTGGATTCCATGAGTTTATATTCTAAGAGTACAAAATAGAACATAAAAGAGAATTTGCTTTACTTCTGGGTAGACAGGATATGGGTAGTGATCCAGGGAGTGGACTAGATTAGATTCTCTCTGGGCATAAGATAAGACTTTCTTAGGTCTCAATTCACCTATAAAATTAGGGAGATAGATTACTTATATTTTAATGTACCTTCTAGTTTGAAATATCTTATTCATTATCTACTTAATCCTTCTGTGCCCCAGGTAAGTCCCTAAGACTGAATATTATAGATAAGTAACTGATATGCAGGAATAAAAAGTTTCCAGTCTAAGAAGTAATATTAACACTGATGAAACAATACATCCAGACCCAACCTCCAACCTATATATCCTAAAAATAAAATGTTAAAAAACAATGATTGTTACTAGCACTCCAAGAAAAAAAAAATGCATGAAGGATGTGGAATCAAGCTAGAAAAGTTGATGGGATATTCTTATTGAAATTATTTTTCTTCCTCATACAGGATAGAAAAAAGAAGTTAACACTGAATGTAGCTACAATTCAAGTGACCCAGAATTCTTGTTTCTCGGTGAGGTGAATATAATGTCTTCAAGAACCTTTTGTATCAAGAATTAACAGACGAAAATATGAATTTTCAACAAATACAAATAACTGATTGCCACAGGAAATATGACTCATAAAAATAATGCACTGGTATGTATTTGTATATGTATGTATTATCTTCTCTGGAGTAAAATGTGAGTACCTTGATGTAACTATAATTTCTTTGTATTTTTATTACCTAGAAGATAGTAGGTTCTTAAAAAAATGCTTGTTGATTGGTTGACTGATTTAACCTAGTAGATCACATATATGTTGGGTGTTTTAGAGGAACCTTAGACTGGTGATTGAATGAATGTCAGAATAAAAATTCAAATTTTAAATTCCACCTAACCAGGAAGGTATCATAAATGAAATTATTTAAAAATAACATTTGCATAGGTGTTCTATGATTAGGGAATTGCTAGATATTTATGTTACATAAATATAATGAAATATTGCATAAGACATAAAAATTTATGAAATCAGAGAAAATTGCCATAATTTTGAAATGGTAGAGCCAATAAGGGAGAACTAGGACAATAAATGTGATAACTTCTAAAATATAAGTCAAGATAGCACTAAATGATAAGCAGATTCTGATTAAATGAAATAATCAATATTGGCTGCAAATGAATTTTTAAAAAGCCATATTCTTAGACGACATGGAAGGCTCTGGACAAAATAGTACCCCATATGCTTTCAGTGGTAGTGACTCTATTATTACCTTGTTTGACTTGTCTCCCTACTCCTTCACTGATTTAAGGAATGGTACAATGGGGGAACTATTGGTAATTGAAATTTTGGGGAAAATTATGTCAATAAAAAAGAGCCCTCCCCCATGACATTTCTATATTTCAGAAAGAACAGATGGCAAATAGATGCCATAATCTCACAACTTAACTTGCCAAATAAAAGATTATATAAAATTTTTTTCAGAACTAAGGGATTTGATATCATATGAATATAATTGATAGACATCTGCCAGAAAGATTTACCTCTTGGTTATGGAATGCATGCTTTCCTTAAACTGCCCTTTTAAATTCTATTTTCCCCCAATTAATAACTTATAGAGTGAGTGCTTTTCAACAAATATATTTGAAATAGCTGAATTTCCATGAGGTATTTTTAAGAAACATTTATTTAAACTTTACTGCTTAAATTGCATGAGCTATACCTATGATATAGCATCATGATTAGTGATTCATGATTGATGTATATTAAAAAGGTCTTCTCACTTATAGCACAGAATGAATATAGGCAGTTATGCAATCAATAGTCATCATTCTGCAGTCACACTTCCTTCAGGCATAGGTATAGGGGAGGATTGGGGAGAATAGAAAACAGCCTTTGTCATCCAAGGAGTGGCTGCTTAAGAAAAAAAAAAAAAGATATTTGACCGTAAGAAAAGATTATGAAATATTAAAAACAAACCAAGAGTTTGATCCATTCAGGCTGGTTTGACCCATATCAATTCATAATTCTTATGATGGGAAGAAGAGCTTGAAACAACTCACAAATATGCAATATTATATAGCATTTTAGGGTTTGGAAGGATCTGTTGAATGAATCAATCACCCTTCCCTTCTTAAAGTGACTAACAATATGCTATAGCACTAAAATGTTTATCAGGTGAGAAGACCTCTATTGAATTATCAAGGGCATTGAACTATGCCTGAACAATCTACTTAATCAAGTTGGGAAGATATATATTGCTTCTAGTCATTGGATAAAATGAAATGACAATGCATAGGAAGTATATTGAAATTGGCTGGTAAAACTCAGTCATACCATATGGATTTTGGATAAATGAACAAAACAGCTCAGAAGCTACCATTCTAGTGGGAAGCCAAGAGAAAATAGTTTCTACCAGACCCCAGAAAAGAAATCCTTTGAGAAAGGAGGAACAGAAAATAACACACCGGCCACCTTTGAAGGAGGGAAGTCTTTGAACTTCATCTACCTTTAGCTCTCTTTTTATCTGTCTCTTTCTATCTTTGTCTAACTATTTATCTATCTATCTATCTACTATCTATCTCTCTTTATACATATTTATATCTCTGTATATATGAGGATGTACATTAGCAGATTTCCTGGAATAGTAGGCAGGAAATTTATGAGGCCTTCAATGAAGGGAGAAAAAGATATTTGAGTAACCCAAAGCTTTGAGTTTACCCTTTTGCTATGTAAGGTCAATTAGATCCTATTTTTTCTGGACTGTATGTACTTGTGAGGAAGTGTCATGGATATTTGTGGGACAATATATACCAATTCTTCTGATTTTACCGCATTGGTAAATATTAATTTTTTAAAAACTAGTTCAATAGATTATTGATGAGTGATGAGGAACCATATCAGTTAGGTTTTTTGGATGGGGGGAAAGAAGCCCTGAATAAGGACGTGTAATAGCTTGTTTTATTTTGGAAACCTGGTGTGTTAGTCCAAGTAGAAAGTTTGGAATGACATAGATCATAGATTAAAGCTGTACCCTTCTCAAAAGGCTAGCCTCCTAATTTTACAGCTGAAGAAAGTGAGGCCTAAAGAAGGGATGTGGACACCATCTATCAAGAGAAGATCTAGAAGGAAAGTAACTAGTCAGGCCACAAAGTGGTAGGGGCAGCATTTTAAAAGATGAGAGGACTGAATGAGGCTTGGCATACTTTAATTAGGAAGAAATGATAATTTACCATGTAAGGTATTAAAGGTATTGAAAGTTATTCTTTTTCCTAAAAAAATATTTCCCCTACTGATCATGCTGTGATACTTGAAAAAGGTCATATTGCTCACTCCTTTGATTAGTGGTTCTGCTATTCTCTACTCAAAGCAAATGTGATCTATGAACCTCTATCTGCCATGAATATGTTAGTGTTGAAATATCTGTTAATTGACATGTAGAACTGGGAATACTAAGACAAAACTTAGCAAAGCTAAGGGGATTTGGAAAGAAGGATGGAGAAAATTTGGTGCAGGTAGAAAGGCACACTTCAATTTAGAAAACATTTATTAAGTGCTTACTAGTACAAGGTACTGTGTATTCAAACACAAAAATGAATTAATCCCTCTACTAAAGTTTACATTGTATTAGGTAAAGTGAACTGGTAAAGGGAAGGACCTAAGGAAATATGTGGAATGAGATGGAAAAAGGAAAGAAGGAAATAAGTATTTGTTAAGCACCTATTATTGCCAGACACTATGCTAAATACTTTATAAATATTATCTCATTTGATCCTCAAAACATTTTACATTTTAGGAAATTAAAGCATAGGTGGTAAAATTCAGAGGCAGAAACTGAACTCACTTAAGTCTTTTCCCAATGTTTTATCATCACATAGTCCTAACTTGGGATTCTCAAAAGTTGTGTGAGAAGAACACTAATTGGAAAATACTACAACATTCTGGGATTCAGATCCATTGGTGAACTAAATCCTCCTGTCTAAGGACCAGTAGGTTAAGTGCAAAAGATTCCTGTCTAGGGCAACAGCGGAGTGACAGATTTGTTAACCACATCAGCTCAGAGACCAAAATCCTTTACTAAGCTAAAGGGGGATTTTGATCCCCACTGGAGGACTTCCCACACTGATGAATGCATAGTTCCTTGAAATAGCAAAGGACCTAAGAATCACTGATCTTAAGTCCCTGCTACCAAGCAGCAAATGCCAAGAGTTGTGTAAGAGCTGAATACAAAATGACAAAGCTCAAGCTGTCGTGTAGTTTATTTTAGGCACAATTGGTGACCTTCAAGAGTTGACTACATTTAGCCAACAACAAAAACTCATGGAAACATGTTCTAAATGTGAACTCAAATGTAACCCTGCATTGTTGAAGATGAGATGACAAGATACTGTTATTGATTTTTTTTTCTTATCCATAATCACCTTGTGAGCAGTTGAATAGATAGAAACATTTCTATGTGTCTCCGGACAAACTATTGATGAGATTCACATATGTCTTGGGGAAATTTTATTTAAAAAAACATTAAGAATAGAGAGGTACAATTTATTACAAAGTATTTAATTTTAACTGCGCCTCTAGAATTATTAGGGATTGTGGCTTGGAACAAAAAGACATCATTTCATTTTAGAAACTACATAACCTTAAAAGGAGGCAAGAGGGTCTTTTCAAAAAAGCATAATAATAAGCCAATAAGCCATTAAGAAAAAAAAGCTAATTTCCTTCATAGATATTTTAGTATCCTGCCATCTACTAGATGCCTTATAGGAAAACTAATTGGACATGTGTGGAAATATATACATACATGCATGTGTGTATACACATGATATACACACATGTGTATATGTTTGTATATAGATATATACATGTATAATGCGTATATGTAGATATTGATACGTGTGTATAAATGTGTAATATTTTGAAATCTCATCACACTTAGGAGCAAGAAAAAAATTGCTTTGTACATAACAGCAAGCTGACTTGTGTACAGACTCAGAATGTTGGGGAGAGAAATGAATGATATTGCAAAATGTCCATGTCACACAAGGTAGTTCAGTAGTAAAACTTTCTTTTCTAAAAATGTTCTTAAAGAGAAATGATCATTTAATTTTTGTTTCAAAATGTAGTCCATTGTTGGGGACAGGTCCTGAAAGGTCTGAGTACACATTCTCACATCTCTTCAACTCAGTTAAGCACACATTTGTTCATTGACTCTGTGCAAGGGTACATGTTGAAGGCTTTGAAGATAAAAAGACAAAAAAAATGAAACTATTTTTTGCTTCAATGCTCTAATATTCTGAAGTTTTTTGGCTGGAAAGAAAATCTGAGAAAGTGTTTTGAAGTATCTCCCTTCCCATTATACCCAAGCTGATCTCTCATTTGCAAATACACAGTTCATAATGTTACAGAAAAAGGTTTAGTTAAGAGGAAGAGGACATAGCTTACCTTTTGAGGTTTATTACACATTTTTACCCTTCATATAATTTATAATCAAGTCAAATGGATCTTCCTGCTCTTCTTCAGTTCTGAGATATTCTTTCCTATCTACATGAATTTGCATGCATTGTAAGATCAAATCTTCATTCTTAGAATGTATTCTCTGTCATGTTTTAGAATTCCTTGTAGCCTTCATAAACCAGTTTTTCAAGCTCAGTCTCCTATGTAAAACCTTTCCTGATATATAAAGCTGTTAGTATAGACAATATACACTTTTGTGTATGTTATCTATACATATGTGTAACACATATCACATGTACATTTATATATGTGTATGTTTGTGTGTTCATATATGTATACACTTACCTATCTACATATACATACACATGTAAGTGTGTATGTATGTGTGTATTTCCACAGCTAGGTTATTTCAAATCTGGTCTCAGACACTTACTAGTTATGTGAACCTGGACAAGTTACTTAATTTAATTGGTTGCCTTAATTTCTTTTATCTGTAAAATGAACTGGAGAAGGACATGGCAAACTACTCCAGTATCTTTGCTAAGAAAGCCCCAAAATGGGGTCCTGAAGAGTCAGTCACAACTAAAAAAAATCGAACAAAAATATATAATTAAATGTATGCATAACTTAGACTGATAAGATCCTTGAAGACAGACACATTTTCATTTTTACTTTTTATTTCATTTTATTTTTTTTTTACCAATTACTGGACTCAGTGGCTGACAAAAGAAAAGTACCTATTAATTACTTATTGGTCAATTAATAGGGCTAGATTGCTTGGTTTGGGTCACAGTTATGGACTTGAATCTCAGTTCTGTTTCATACAACAATGTGTCTCAGGAAAGTAACTTAATCTATCTGTGTCTCATTTCCATTCATATGAAGATATTAGACAAAATAATCTTTAAAGCCTTTTAAATCTTAATCCTTACTTTTTTGACCCTAAAAATAAGTGGTCATACAAAATGAGATGATGTAATGATGTATGTAAATTCCCTAGTCAATCACAGTCCTACATATTAAGGATCCTCTGGTAGACTCCTTACTCCCCCATCCTGCAAGATGGTTCTTGCTTATTCATTCCTGAGTTCTGTCTTTGTTGTTTTCTGTAAATCAAAGATGGCAAATTAGGATAAATGCTGATGTGAGAAAAATAAAAGTGGCATTTTTCCTTCTAGATTGCTTTCATTCTTCATGGCATTATCCAGTTCCATGGCCAATTCTGTTTCTCAGGTTAAGACCAGCCTGTAGTTTTGTTTTGTTTTCCCCAATTTTTTATTTGTTGTGGTTGTCACCTCACAAGGGCCAGGACTCCAGGGTTTTCTTCTTTTATTTTGCACTAAAGCTTTCAATACAGTCACTTTCTTTCTGGTCCCACCTCTAAAAAACTCTATTCCTTCAGCCATCTAGAAAAAAGTAAATAAATGAAAGAATCAAGCATCTACTATATGGCTATTTTATCCCTCCTATAAATGGAACTACTCTCATTTTTGTTTTCTTAAAAATTAAGAAACACATAATTAGGAAATTAAAACAACTCATACAAAATGGAAGTAAAAACTAAAAAATGAAGCAGTGAGTAGTGCTTTAAAAATTAATTAGCTCTTAATAAATGCACAATTTTCTTGAAGAAATGGGCTAAATGTATATATAATTATCTATTGTTTGATATATTTGTTGGACAAGAATATGCTAACTGTCTATGAACAACTGTGAACATGACTTCTCAATGACATTTGTGAATCATTGATAGTTTTTGGGTTTTTGGGGGGAGGAAATGGCTTGATTTTTAAAATTTTTAAGTATTTTTCAATAGTTACATGACTCATGTTCTCTCCTTCCTCTTTCCCTTATCTCTCTCAGAGCTGACAAGTAATTACACTGGGTTGCCCATTTATTATCACTCAATACCTATTTCCATATTATTCTTTTTTTGTAATAGAGTAATCTTTTAAAACAAAACCCCAATTTTATACTCATATAAAAAAGTAATAAATCATATGCTTTTCTTCTGCATTTCTACTCCACAGTTCTTCCTCTTAGTGTGGTTAGCATTCTTTCTTATAAGTCCCTCAGGATTGTCCTGCAACATTGCATTACTATTAATAGCAAAGTCCATCACATTTGATTATCCCACAATGTTTCAGTTACTATGTACAATGTTCTCCTGCTTCTGCTCATTTCACTCCACATCAGTTCATGGAGTTCCTCCAAGTTTTTATAGAAATCAAACAGTTCATCATTCCTTATAATACAATAGTATTCTGTCGCCATCGTATGCCACAATTTGCTCAGCCATTCCCCAATTGAGGGACACACCCTTGTTTTCCTTTTTTTGCCACCACAGAGAGGTTGGCTATAAATATTTTTGTGCAAACATTTTTTTATCTCCTTGTGGTACAAACATAGTATTGGTATTGCTGGATCAAAGGGCATGTAGTCTTTTAAAGCTCTTTGGGCATAATTTTAAATTGCCTTCTAGAATGGTTGGATCAATGCACAACTCCACCAGTAATACATTAGTGTGCCAGGATTATTCTGTTTCATTTTTTTAAAAAAGTGATCTTAGTTAGGGTGAAGTGTTTTCTATGTTTTTCAGATTAAAAAAAATACTTTCATCAGACTTCTCAAAGTAACCACTATGTATGAATAATAATCTTGTTCCTGTCCTCATGCATTTAGTTCTCTACCAGGGTTCAGGTGTTAATTGACTTTAGAGAGAATAAGCAATAATGAATGCTGCCATTTATGTATATCATGCCAAGGACTTGAGACTGCATTAATGTTAAAGATAAAAACTCATATGATACATGATAATAGATTTAGAATTGGGACCTTGTAATCCATCTAGTCCAACCACCTGATTAATAAAGGAAGGAATTAAATCATGGAGAGTTTAAGTAAACTTACCCAAGATCATTGTTCAGTTTTTTTTCCATTAGTATCTGATTCTTTGTGACCCCTTTTGGGGTTTTCTTGTCAAAGATACTAGTTTGGTTTGCCATTTCCTTCTCCAGCTCATTTTACACAATGAGAAATTGTGGCAAATATGGCTAAATGATTTGTTCAGATTCACAACAGCTAGTAAGTGTTGGAGGCCAGATTTGAACTCAGGAAAATGATTCTTCCTGATCTCAAGCTGGATGTTCTATCCATTGTGCCAACTAGCTGTCCTATATACCAAAGATCACATAGATAAAGAACACATCAGATTCAGGATTTTAACCTATTTGAAGCTTTATCTATAATTTAATCTTAGAGAGTTTCTGGATGCTAAGAGAAGCTCAGTGACTTGCCTATATCACATTAATAGCAAGTATCAAAGGCAAATATTGATTCCAGGTCTTTCTGATTGTGAGTCTATTTTGAAACAATTGAAACAACACAAACAGATTAATTGCTTTTGACAAGTGAAGGGGGAGTATAAACTCTTCTGCATGGCAATTAAAGTCCTTTACAACCTGCTGCCTTCCTACTGTTCAGTCTTCTTATACTTTACTGCCTTCCACACACTCTAGCTTTCAGATACATTGGTTTGCTTGCTCTCCTGTCACAGGAAATTCCATCTCCAATGTTTATGCCCTTGCATAGGGTGTCCCCATGTCTAGAATATTCTCTCCTTTACCTGTTAGTTTGGGTCCTTTGATTCTCAACTCGAATCATATGAAGTATCTCTTGATTCTTTTCATCCTTTCTGCTGCTAGTGTCTTTCCTTTGAGATTACTACTGTACATACCTACTCCATATATAACTTTCATGTATCTGGCTATTGAGCTATTGTTTCCCCTATCAAATTGTGAACTCATTAAAAGCAGGGATTATTTGTATCTTTCTTTGCATCCTCAATATTTAGCAAAGTACCTTGTACATAGTAAGGACTTATTAGCAGTTTCTTAATTGATTGGAAAAATAGAATTAAACTTCAAAAGGGTGGATTCTGATTAGGCAGAGAAAAGAAAAAAAGTAGTAGAAGGATGGTCTGCAAGTGAAGAATGCCTGCCTTTCAATTTCCTCCTCTGTCAAATACTAGCACTATGACCTTGGGGAAACCATTTACCTTTAGGGTAACATTGGGAGCTGTCCAAAACCTCTAACTTAAAAATAAGGTGTCTCTGAAAGTGTTTGAAATTCTAAATTTATGTTTTTGTGTCTCTGTGTATATCTTTGAGAAAGAGATAGATAGATAGATAGATAGATAGATAGATAGATAGATAGATAGATAAAGTTTAATAAGAGTGTATGCTTTTACCATACACAATGACATGAATATGAAATTATGAAATTTTTAATGAAGCTCTTTAGGAACAGGATAAATAACCATCCAT
Source organism: Gracilinanus agilis (assembly GCF_016433145.1). Taxonomy (NCBI): domain Eukaryota; kingdom Metazoa; phylum Chordata; class Mammalia; order Didelphimorphia; family Didelphidae; genus Gracilinanus; species Gracilinanus agilis. Next base: position 183,380,905 of record NC_058133.1, read on the forward strand.
CTGGATTAGCTTAGGTGAAGCTTTTGCAGATGCAGAATAACATTAATGACCTTTAAATGTCCCCTCAAGTCCCTTTTTTTTCCAGTTTTCTAATTATGCTACACATCTTCCTCTCACTCTGGGATGAAATATTTGTATACATTATTGATCAGGCTATTTGTTTAAATAATTAAATAGAATTATTCTGCACACACTAAGGTTATAGAGTATCTTAAAATGACTTGGGTACATGCTTTATGCATCAATAGACATTTCTAATTCAGTAATATGTATCTAAAATGTAGTTGTTTACATTACTGATTAACTTGTTCACCTTGATGTGTTCAACCACAGTCTTAGTTGAGCTTTCATCAGGGACAAGATTAATGTTCTCTGAGCTCTCAATAATAATAATGATAGTGTATTATTTCCTTTAAACAATCTGAAAAGAGTTGCTAAAATCATATTCACTTTACTTATTACTACATGATTCTTTTCTAATTAAGCTGCATATTTTAGCCAAGTGTTTATATGCTGTGCTAATAGACTTGCATATAATCCCTCCTTTCCTATTTCTTCAAACATATTAGACTAAATATAATGTCCAACGACCTGCTGGGTGATTAGATTCACTGCAGATACCACATTTCTGGAATTATTATTCATTGTACTAAAGACTGGAGAAGATAATATGTTATCTTTAAAACACTGATTAGGGAGTTGCATGCTAAGAGCTAAGATGGCTAAAGTAAAGGACATTCTGTTTGTCCAAACTCTCCACACATAAAAGAAGAAAAAAAATTGTCTCAAAATAAATGAAAATAGGAGGGACATATTTAATTGGGTGAGAAGAGAGAATATCCCAGGAGCAAAAAATCCACCCATATCCAGCCCAGTCCAAGCCACTCTTCACAAGTCAGCAAAATGTTGGAGTGGGGCAAGTTAGTAGGGAAAGGAACTGGCTTGACATAAGCCACTTAGCCAGAGTGGAGATAGGACAAGATTAATGCATCTCTACATGGCCTTAGGCAGGGAAGCCAGCAGAGCACCTGAGGCAGTAAAGTGACAGAGTGGGGAGTAGCTCAGCCCACAAGACAACAGGGGAACTGGTAGCATGGGGGTAATAATGTAGCTAGACAAAACAGCTACAATTCCCCCACCGCAAACCAGCAGGGTCATTGTCTTGACAGACGCATTGTGGGAAACAAAGAACCAAAGAAGGGTACCCTGAAAGCTTGGAAGATAATTCCCTCTATTTTAGTTGCAGAGAAGAAGCTCAAAAATAGATAAGATAATGGGGGGGGGATAACTAGAAAAATGAGAAAAAAGACAAAGAAAAAACCTGTTCTTAGAAAGTAACAAGTGACAGGGAAGAACAAAACATGAACCTAGGAGAAGACAATAATGTGAAGACCATAACAACTTAATGCTTAACAGACCTAAAGTTCTAAATTTTTGATGGAATGACTCGCTATTTGACAAAAACTTCTCAGAAAAATTGGAAAATAGTAAGATAGCAACTAAACACAGACCAACATCTCACACCATTCACCAAGATGAAGTCAAAAGTGATAATTGTTCTATGAAAAGTAATAGCATAAACACACTAAGGGTAGATGACATAGTTTACCTTTCAGACTTATAGATGAGAAAAACTTATGACTGAACAAAAACAGAATATTACAAAACTTGAAATAGATAATTTTATTATATTGAACTAAGTTTTTTGTACAAAAAAAATTCAACTCAGATTAGAAGGGAAACAAATTTTATAGCAAATGTCTTTGGAAAAGATATTATTTCTCAAATATATAGAGAATGAGTCAAAATTTGCCATTTTTCACTTTATTTCCATCATGAGTTATTTTTATTGTATGTGTGATATGTCTTCTTTCTTAGCATGTGTATTTCATGACAGTGCTGGTACAGCCTATGTCAGACTACCATCTTGGAAAATAATGGGAGAAGGAAAGTAGGATAAAATCTGAATCATGATATGTCAGAAAACAATTGTCAGAAATTTTGCTACAGGAAATTGAAATCAATCAATCAGTAAATAAATAGTAAAAGCATTGCTTCTCAAAGTTAGCACAGCATAATAAATAGTGACTTAACCTCATGTCCATGAATGCTTAGCTTCATGTCCCATCTCTGACAATCTGACTGTATGACATTGGACAAGTCTCTTTACCTGTGATCAAGACAAGTCTCTAAGGTCATAAATTGAAAAGAAGAACCATTGTACATAAAGAGTTTCCTCCCCAGTGCTATGCTACAGCCAACTTGAACTGTCTCTTGAGAGTTGATTATTCAATTTTCAAAATGAACATTTTCTTGTCAGATGCTAGAAATGATGCAAATTAGGCCTTGATGTACTGATTTTGATAGTCTAGAGTTAAAAACTGATGGAGAAAATCTTAATAATAAAAATTAACTTTAAAGCATGTTGTATGCATATATTTCCACATATGGATCCAAAAAGTATACATTTACCTATAAATCAGTGTCTATATCATTGAAGTTAGATGTTCAATACTGATTCATATTTTTTTAAAAAATTCTAACATTTCTTTATGATTTTTTTTCTCTAGAATATAAGTTCCTTGAGGGAGAAGACTATCTTCTGTGTGTGTATATGTATACAAGGAAGATATAGATGGGTAGATAGATAGATAGATAGATAGATAGATAGATAGATAGATAGATAGATAAGTGTATCTATAAGTGTACTATATGTATATGTATACACATACATATATACTGCATCTCGGGATAATGAAAATAATCTCATGTAAAAACCATAATAAAAAGAATAGATGTTCTCTACTTTCCAAGTTTGTGCAAGTAAGTACTAAGTAATATTTTCAGATATATACGTGGAATGGAAATCATAAATTAAAATCATGCAACAGAGCAAAATATACTTAGCCATATAAATTCAGTGCCACAATTATTCAAATACTTAATTTGATGCATACTCTCAACTATTAACCCACATCATTGATGAGCAAAGCAAAATCTTTTATAGCTACTCTATTAAAGTAATAGGTTAATCTTATGAATTTGCAATACATTTTTCTCTCATTCATTTATTTACAGGGAATAGGGTAGTCAATTTACTACTTTTCTCATTTAACATAAGGGAATATTCACCTAAAGCTACTGAATTAGTCACCATACGTGAAGATGGTTTAGAACCTGAGTAAAATTTATGTCAGGTTCTGTAATTTTAAGTGTAAATTTGAATGTCACATTAAATACTAAAGTTTGTGTTGGTATAGTAGAAAGAGACTTGGAATTAAGACTTGGAAGAGACAAATGACTTTGGTTTGATGCCTATTTTTTCCACTTATTAATTGTGTAATTCCTGGTAAATCATTTAAGCTTTCTGAATTTTTTCTAACTCACAACATTGTAAGGAAAGCAGTTTGTAGATTATAAAGTGAACATATACCTGTGAATTGTTACTACTGATATTGAAATTAGGCTCAAATCTATCTCAAGAATGGGTCATCACAATAATTATCTGGATTTTATTATCCAAGAGGCCAACCAACGCTAGATTTCTTAATGTGTTGAAGAATGGAAGATTAGCAGGGGAGGATAGAATAGACTTTTTAATACACTGGCATTCAGCCAGGTGTATAGAATCCTTATGGCAAGTTCTCTAACAGATTCTACTTTGATGCTTTTCATATTTTCCTTGAGTTTATTTCTTAAAGATTTCTAGCTACAGCTATTTAATATTTATTTAAAGCACCATAAAAATATTAGTTTTTATTCTTTGCTTTCTACTAGAAGAAGGGGTTCTTCACCAGGGGACAATGAACTCTTAAAAATAAAAATAACTCATTGCTACATTTCAATGTATGTGGTTTCATGTATTTTATTTTATGTATTTAGAAATATGCTTCTGAGGAGGGACAAGAATGGACAGATTTATGTCTACATCATTGAAGAAAATTTCTAGATTAATGAGATTACAGTTCCGTTGGAGTTTTTGAGAATCATGTTTGTCTTCCTCCTTATCATCATCATCAATCGTTCCTGTTGTTAATTTGAACTTCTCCATTTTGATAGGGTTCGTATAGAAATGAACTGAGGACAACATCTTGTTCTGCTTTTATTCTTTATAATTAATGTTCCACTATTGTACAAGCCAAAAATATGACTTTTTTTTCTAATTTTTTATTTTGAATATTTCCCCATGGTTACATTATTCATATTCTTTCCCTCTCCTCCAGACTCTCCCCAGCCCCCCATAACTGATACACAATTCCACTGGGTTTTACACCTATCATTGATTAAGACGTAATTCCATATTATTACTAGTTAGACTAGAGTGATCATTTAGCATCTACATCCACAATAATATCCCCATTAGCCCATGTGTTCAAGCAGTTATTTTTCTTCTGTGTTTCCATTCCCACAGTTCTTCCTCTGAATGTGGATAGTTTTCTTTCTTTCGTAATTAAATAAAAATGTTGAGATGCCTACTCTTCTTTATATTCCTTGAAAGCATCTTCAGGAAAATTTTAGCAGCATTCAAGATGATAGTTTTCCACATTCTTTTAATTTATCTTACTCGATCTTAATATTCTGAAAGGTTTTCATTCCATGGAGTTTTAAAAAGATAGGTATATTTGATATGATTATATATATACTTAATATACATATATAATTATATATGGGTATACATATACATATATAAAATGATCTTAAAGTATTTTATACATCAGTGCTATCTAGGCAGTTGTGGTCAACAGTTCTGCCTATGATGATACTCTGGTTCCAATACAATTTATATGTTGAATTCTAAATAATATTTGGGAGCCTTTATTTGTAGTAGAACTTGTCGTTTTTGTTATTCTATAAAGGATAGTGTGCTTTTGGTGTTTGATTCTAATTGATTGTGTCTTTCTAGGCTTCTTGTAGATACTAAATTTTTGCAACTTATAATAGTAAAGTAAATAGTTTCCACACCTTACTTTGATAATTTGCATTGATCAATAAGGTAGGCTACTTAAGAAAAATTCTATTATTTATGGTAACAATGATATAATCTTCAATCACTATCATAATCCTACCATTTCTGTGAATAAATTAGAATTGACTCAGCTATTTGCTCCTTGTGGACTTATTGTGATTGGTTAAATTAATATACGTATCATACATATGGATTGCCTTTTGTACCCACTCTCAGATCTTAGTCATTTCATAGATTTCATCTGGACATAAACAACATATTGCTACATTTGACAAATCCAGAATCATATCCTTTTTTCAATTTTTTTGTTCCTTATAATGAGTTATATCTGTTCTAAAATTATATTTGTAAATGTTTAAAATGTTTATTGTGTGCCTTAAGAACACCGACCAACAATCTTCCTCTTTTGTGAAAAGGAAGTATTGATGATATCTGTGTCCCTGATGCCATTTTAAAAAGACATGACCCAGCAAAGCAATTTGGAATGATAAATCAGAAGAGTTTTACTGAGAGATATGTAGTGATGCAATGAACATGAAAGGTAGAAGATCATCTCCTAACTATGTAGCTATGGGAAGGAGTCTGTAGAACAAACAGTTCCATTCCCCAAACCCCAGAGACAAAAAACTACATCTATAGAAGACTTAGAGACACATAGTTATTAGGCAAAATCTAAAGGAGGGATGCTTCTGATTAAAGCCTACAGGATAACCTGAGGCAAATGATTGCTTATTTTGGAATTTGTCTATAACTGTCCTTGTAGGTGAGACAAACTTGTTTTCTCTAAAGTTAGCTTTGTAAAAGGAATAAATGAAGGTGTTTGTACTGTGTTTACCTAGGACAATTTATCATTCTCATTGTTTATCCTAGCACATCAAACAGTGTGGGAGAAAAACTCAAACACAAAGATTTGACCAACTTATAACGCGATCAAGGCTATTTTAAAATGGAGTCAATCTCTTCTGCCTGCACATTCTTTCCTTTTGTATTTTCAGGTAAAAGCAATTTTAAAATAAGAGACTTTCAGGGTTAGATTGCAGGGTAAAAACAAAGGAGACAAAGGAGCATTAATAGCATTAACAGCTACATAGATATAGTTACCAATTAATGTGGTAACCTTTATTTCCAGGGAGTTCTGATTCTAAATTGGCTCTGATATTTCTCATTCATACCACCTTTTCTCCATTAACTGAGCAACTAACCTAAATTTGGTTTCTCATCAGTTCTTGCCTGGAGTCCAATAATCTTTTGATTGATATCCCAGCTTCAAAGTTCTATACACTCCAATTCATCTTTTATTATACTGAAAAAGTGGTTTTCCTAAGTGTGTATATAACCATGTCATCCCCCTATTTAATAAAATCCAGAGGTTCCTTATTATTTCTGGGATTGAATAAAGTCCTCTAGTACATAAATATCTGAGATTAGATAAAAGTCCTCCTTTTACAATGTGCCTTCCTGATTTCCCAGTCTTCTTACACTTTACTAGCAGCCCCAAGCTCTGATTTAATACCCTCACCTACTTGCTGTTCATTGTCCATGATGCTTCATCTTTTAACTCTTTGCTTTTACTGTTCTTCTACATGCCTGGTATTTTCTATATTTTACCTGTAACTCTTAGCTTCCATGACTTCCTTCAAGACCTACTTCTAATTCTTTCTTGTATCAGAGAATTTTTCTTCACTCATCCCACATTTACAGTACCTTTGCACTGTGAATACCTTCTATCCGCTCTCTAATATCTTATACAAACATAGTTATCAAATTGTTCTCTTCCCTTTTCCCCATTAGAATGTTTGTTCTTGAGGGCAGGGACAGTGTTTTTGACTTAGAATTAAGAATTAATTAGAAGTTAGCCCATGACCTGTCATAATTTAAGTGCTTTAAAAAGGGTTGCTGACCCTTTGTTCATGTTGTTCCCCTTATGTGTTGTGACCAATTCTTCATGATCCCTGTTCAGGGTTTTCTCAGCAAGGATATCAAGGTAGCTTGCCAGTTTATTTTATAGATGGGGAAATGGGGGGGGAGGCAAACAAGATTAAATAAATTGTCCAAAATCACACTACTAAGGTTTCCTCAGCCCAATTTGGACTCAGGAAAATGGGTCTTCCTGACTCCACATTCGGCATTTTATCTACTGTACCACTTATCTGCCCTTTGTTGAACCTTTGTTTTGTAAAGTATGCAATCGAATCAGTACTCTTTATTTGGAGAGGTTAATAATATTTTCAGTTGTTGGTAATAGATTCATGATGCCTTCTATTTTTTTTAATAAAAGTGGGATTACACTTGCTTCTTAGAAGAGGCACATGAATCACCAGCACAATACTTTGCTATTTGTATTTTAGTAAATGATTGTACATTGTCCAGCCCTGTGCTTTGTAGTTTTGCTGAGAAGCTAAACTCTTATTTCTTCTCTTGATGTAACTCTTCTGTCATTCATTACTATAACAGTGTACAAGCTGAATGAGATTTCATTCCTTTGGACTTTTTCAATCACAGAGAGGATTAGAAAATTTTCTCATCATTCTTTTTCAATGTAACTTTTGAGGAGAAGTGAGGTGGATCTCTCTAGACTGATTTATTTCTCAAGGCACTGTAGTTGTCTTTTTATTGTTTAATTCTTTATTTTTATACTCTATTAATTTATCAAATAACCTGAAACTTTTTACTTTTCTTTCAATTTGTGTGTAAGAAAATATAACATTTCTTGTATGTATTTTTATACCCTTTTATATTTTTTGTAGTTATCTTTATAGGAAATGTTATTTGTTTCTTTTTTGATTATTTGATATACTGGCTAGATATTGATGCAATTGCTCAGTACCTTTCTGTAAATCTTCATTAGCACTTGAGTCTCTTCTTCCATAATGATGTTTGATGACTTTCCTGAGAGATACTCTTTGATAACTTTGCTTTTCTTCCTAAGATTTTTACCCAAGGCTGCCAAATATGCTCCTATGTGCAGGTCCTGAAGTGTTATTATGAAAGAATACATTGCAGTGATTCTATTTATTGTGACTAACAGTCTATTTGAACTATTCTCTTTTGATATATCTGGTCTATTAGTTGGATTCATGTAGACAAATTCAAAAAAAGCCTTTTGGAACTGAAGTCCAAGTAAGTCCATATTATTTTCAAAGCCATTTTAAATATGCATTCTTTTCATCATGTTTCATTATTGAGTATAATATTTGGAGTTTCCTTTCAGTGAAGATTTTCATGGACCTGCCTCTTCAACTTTTACATCTTCAAGATTCAGTTAATTACTTGATTTCATTTTTTATTTCATCTAAACTAACCTTAGTGATGACATTTTTTCCCTGCACTATTTGAGAGTATATTGTTGTGTAAACTGAAATGGTAAGTTACATTAATAAAAAGTAGAATAAAGCTCTTGTTTATAGTTCTGAGATTCAGTGCCAATTTTTCTATCATTTGATTTAGGTGCATAACAAAAATAAATCAATCTCTTCAATGCATTTGATTCCAATTCATAGTTACCTTTTAGTGGTCAGTACCATCTCCTCTGATCCATTTCAAGTGTGTAGGATGTTGACATTTCTGATTTGTTCCAATTTATCTTGCCTTCTTTTGGAACCAGAGTATAAAGAAGCACTACTCATTCCATTTTTCTCAGTGCCAAGATAATCATCATTATAATATTGACAAAGTTCAGTCTATAACACTAAAACATCCTATTTATGGATTTTATTTATTTATATAGTTTCATCATGATATCCAATTAATATCCATTTAGTCAATCATTCCTGTTGCCAGGGTCCACTCTGCAAGTGTTTCAAAGTTCCTATCAGGATATTTTTTCTAGCATAGGATTCTCAGGGTCCATAAAATCCCAAGACTATATATCAGTCAAGTTGCTATTCCTCTACATTGTGTAGAAATTTGAGGGGAAATAGTTATTATTATTAATCATCATCATTATTTTTATATTTCTTTACTTGAAGGAATTTGCATGAATATTTACTCCACTTTACTTATTGTTATATTTAGAATAATGAAACAATATTAATTTAGAAATGAAAATGAGTATTGAAATAATTTTGCATTAATTCATGTAACTATCTCTTAGTTGTTAGAGAATTAGAGAATCATAATTATCTTTGGGAATTAGCTGCATTGTTTATCCTTGGTCAATCTTGCTTTCATACTCATTCAATTCAAATCAACTAGCACTTATTAAGTGCCTACTTAGTGCAGAAAACTGTTATGTACTTAGGGAAGCATATATTTTAGAAAGGATAAGTTTCCTGCTATAATAGAGTTTTATGGGAAGGTTTGTATAAAGTAATAAAAAGCAAAATAAGCAGAATCAGAACATAGACAGTATCATCAGTAATATTAGTTAAAAAGATCACTAAAATGAAGTCAACTTTAAGTAAATGGAAAACTCATAATTTTCCAGAAGAAGAGACAATACATATTGCTTTCCTTAGAAGAAAGTAGGGAGACTATAGATAAAATGATGCAAACATTTTTAGACAAAGTCATTGTATTACTCATTTACCTCTTACATGCTTTGCTTTTCACAAGGATATGATCAATTCGAGACATGAAAAATGAAGTGAGATAGTTTATCCAGAAGTAATAGTGACATAAACAAAAAAGGCACTTGGTAAAACTCAATTAAAATAAATATTTTAGAAAAGCCCTATCAGAATGATATGAAATCAAGCATGTGTGTCTAGGCTCTAATGTCATTACCAACTAGGTGAACAGGAAAATATTAATGAAGATAGTATGAATGTTGGGTTTTATTGACATGTCAAGATTCAATGACAAAATTATTGTAGGTAAATGTTATTTCAGAATTAGATAGAGTATGAGAGATCCAGAAGAGTGAAAGGCATAGATAAGGCCTAACATGGAATAAAAAATTTTGGAGTGAATAAGACTCAAATAAAATAGAAGTATGTTATAAAGCTGAAGAAGTAGAGTAAATTCATTTTGCAAAGGATCATAAATTCCAATGTAAGGAATTTTTATCTTCTTTAGTAGACAACAGACAACTCCTAAAGAGTTCAGAGTAAAGGAATTCTGTGACTTTATCTATCTCAAACAAAATGTTAATTAATTATTACTATAAATGAAGAGAGGAGAGGCAAAAAAGACTTTCTAGGAAGATATGACAATGTCTTGGGAATTATTACTGAGGTTTTATTAGTTAAGGTAATAACTAAGAGGGGATGGATCTAAGAGATCTTCCAGAGACAAAAGGGACAAGACAATATCTGATCATATTGGAAAGAATGAGAAGGAAGAGCGAAAGAAAATTCCAAGGTTTCAAACATCAGAAACTAGATAAATCAATACAACTGATGGAAAAACTGGTGGCTGAAGATAGGAAAGATTTTATCAGTTTGAAGGTCAGTTAAGATTTCAAGAAGACTAGGAGAATGACAATAGGCAAATGTTGGCACATGTATATCTATAATTCTGAAAGGGGATCAGGGCTGGAGATATAGGTTAAGAATCTTCTAAATATGATTGAAACAAAATAAATAAATGATATTACCCAGAATACTAGGATTCAATAAATGAATCAAAAGGAATGAATAAAAGTTCAGGGAGAAACAGGAAAGTAGAGTCTCAGAAACTAAGAGACAGTATTCAGAAAAAAAAAGCTATGACCAACAAATTTGTTAATAGCATTTATTATACTTACTTTGGCACTTAGATACTTAGTGCAATGATTCCAGCTAATCTAACTCATTCTGCATTATTGGCTTGTGAATTCCCTCCATTTTCTACATAGCATTAGATTTCAAATGTGCCAGCTGCACCTTCATTTATGGTTAAAAAAATGTTATTGGGTTTTCCGGGTTAAGATGGCGGCAGAGTAAGAAGCCTCTCCTGACCGAAACACACAAAACTCCTCAAGGGGACATAAAAACAAGTCCAGACGAAGGGAGGAACCCCCACAACAGGGCACAGCGTGGAAGGTACGTGGAATCGAGGCATTTCCATGCTATAAAGGGGTGAAAGCCCTCACGAAATCGTGGGCTGAGCAACCACCCCACCCCCACCCCGTCCACACTCATCTATAGCTCCGAAGCCAGCTAAAAAGAAATAGAGCAAGTTTGGGGCACCCATCGAGTCATTGGCAGCTCCAGGGCCTGTTCCTGAGAGCAGCAAGACTTAGGACCCCATTAAGCCAAAGAACGCACCCGAAATCTGAGCGCGGGAGTAGGACACAGGGCTCAGAGCACAGGCTGAGCAGAGCGCAGGCACTGCGGAGGCGTGGGTGGAGGCAGACACAGCCAGGAACTAAAGCCTAAGTGGGGAACCAGTGAGGACAGGTATACGACTGTGGAAGCAGCGCCCTGAGACTTGTAAAGAAACCTCCAGCAGAGGATCAAGCAAGGGGGTCCACCAGGGGGCTTAACCTTGGAAAAAACCAGAACTCAGACCTCAGGAGCCAATAGATCGCGGACAGACACTGAGCGAGAGGATAAATCTGAGAAGCTGCTGGGCTAATGATGGCTACTCAGTCTCAGGAAGTGCAGAAGAGAAAGAATAACAACAAGAAAAAGAAGTCTTTAACACTCGACAGCTTTTACACAGAGAAAATCCAGACAACCAAGCAAACAGAGGAGGAGAACAAACAAGCATCTGGACCCTCCTCAAATAAGGAAAACTCCTCACAAGCTATGGAAGAGTTCAAAAGTGAGATTTTGAGGAAAATGGAAGAGATCTGGCAAGAAAATAACTGTTTAAAAGGTAGAATCTTGCAATTGAACACCAGAGATGACCAGATTGAAAAGGAATACCAAAAAGATTATGGCCGAAAACCAAAAGATTATGGCTGAAAACCAGAAGATTATGGCCGAAAACCAGAAGATTATGGCCGAAAATCAATCCCTAAAGGCTAGAATTGAGCAAGTAGAAGCCAATGATCTCTCAAGACAAAAAGAACAAATAAAACAAAGTCAAAAGACTGAAAAAATAGAAGGAAACATGAAATATCTCAATGAGAGAGTGACAGACCAAGAAAACCGGTCTAGAAGAGACAATTTGAGAATAATTGGTCTTCCAGAAAAACCAGAAATTAATAGAAACCTGGACTCCATACTAAAAGAGATTATTCAGCAAAATTGCCCTGAAGTCCTACAACAAGAGGACAATATAGACATAGAAAGGATTCATAGAACACCCACTACATTTGATCCAGAGAAAAAAACGGGTAGAAATATTATTGCCAAATTCAAAAGCTTTCAAGCAAAAGAAAAAATCTTACAAGAAGCCAGAAA
>NC_058133.1:183398061-183421932 GCF_016433145.1 Gracilinanus agilis
AATGGCTGAACAAACTGTGGTATATGCTGGTGATGGAATACTATTGTGATCAAAGGAATAATAAACTGGAGGAATTCCAGGTGAACTGGAAAGAACTCCAGGAATTGATGCAGAGCGAAAGGAGCAGAGCCAGAAGAACATTGTACACAGAGACTGATATACTGTGGTAAAATTGAATGTAATGGACCTCTGTACCAGCAGCAATACAATGACCCAGGACAATTCTGAGGGATTTATGGTAAAGATGCTACCCACATTCAGAGGAAGGACTGCAGGAGAGGAAACATATAAGAAAAACAACTGCTTGAACGCATGGGTCGGGGTGGACGTGATTGAGGGTGTGGACTCGAAACTACCCCACCAATGCAACTACCAACAATTTGGAAATTGGTCTTGATCAAGGACACATGACAAAACTAGTGGAAATGTGCATCGGCCATGGGTGGGGGGGAGGGTGCGGGGGGGGAGTTGAAGGGGAAAGGTGGAGCATGAATCATGTAACCATGTTAAAAATGAATATTAATAAATGTTAAAAAATGAATAAAATACACAGACTTAGGAAAAAAAATGTTATTGATGTTGATTGCTTTTTTTCTCACCTTTCCCCTGTTTAGTGTCCTCTTTATAGATTCATCCATTAATACTCTCAAGATAAACTCAGTTAATTGCATTTTATAGGGATTCTGTAATTCTGAAATTATACAAAAATTCATGCTAAAGACTGAATATTCAAATGAATATTATCTCCTTAAAAGTTTTCATCAAAGAATCAGAAATAACTGAAACAACTAAATAACAAAAGCAATAAATAGGTGTGGGAGGCCAATAAGAGAAACAGAGTCTCAGATAAAAATCTGAGATTCCTCTTTTGATTCCTTTTCATGATTCACACCTTTTCTTAAAAAGCAATATAGCCTTATTGGAAAACTTTAAGCTCTTAGCAAACCAGTAGTCAAGAGATTAACATTCTTCCCCTTTGGGCAGAAATGCAGTTGCTTGGCCAGCCAAGGCTGAAACCTTAGGTTAGCAGGGGCATTTCCCCCCTGAAAAAAGTATTTTCAGATTTAGCTTGCTGATAATCACATAGCTGAAAGTTCAGCCTGGTTCTTATCTTCACCTTGAAGTTTCTGAGGTTTCTGTGTGTTGTCTAAACATTGCAATGTCTAGGAAGCTGTAAAGATCTCTCTGTACTTTTGTGGTGAAAGGGAACTTTGATTTTATATATAATAAACTTGTGACTCAATGGCACTTCGGAGAAGCAGCTATGAGTTAACAGTCAAGATCGTCTCCAGTGTCCCGTTACTTTCTTATCAACTAAGCTGTCCTTATCAGAGATGATAAATAGATCTTGACAAATGGGTATAAATGCAAATATAAAATATGAAGGTAATTCTGATTATGTATTCATAAGTATGATTGTAATTAAACTAATTGGATTATATAATTTATAAAATGGATCTTTGGAAAATGTCACAGTTCTTTTAATGACTACAAGTACCTCATTGAAACAAAGGATCATATTTAAAATGACAATATTTTTCTAAGAATGTATGACTGATTCATAGTATACTACTGCCCCCAAAGAAAAAAAGTTGAAGATTACTCAAAGGCATATGGTAGGGCAAAAGTAATCTGTAATTTATGTTAAATGAGGAATTATGGAGAATAAATGGAACAAAGACTGTCACCAGAGAAATGCATGAACTGGGAAGAAAAAGAAAAATGGAAAAAAAATTAAGCTCCTATGATGAGTGAGGGGAAAATGATCAACATACAGTATGGCCTATAGGTACCCACAGAGTATTAAGACAACATGAAGAAGGCTCTAGAAACTTAGGTGGGTTGCCTATGGGACTATATTGATGAGAACTGCAGAAGACAGGAAGGCTTGAATAGACCATTGGGGATAATGCCTGCATGAATGAGATCATGGTTTCATTGGAGTATTTTATTTGTTAAAAAAAAAATAGTCTCATCTGTATTCTGGTAGCTAAGATGGCAGAGTAAAAGATGGTCTGAGAAAGGAAGAAAGGAAAAAAGAAACAAAAAAAGAATGAATGAATGAAAGAAAGAAAAGAATTGCCTCAAAACAAAGGAAAGCAGGAGAAACACATCTCAATGAGATAAGAAAAGAGTATAGACCAAAGAGGGCAGCATCTGAGGGAACTGGCTCAACAGGCCACTGTAAGACCAGAGGCAATGAAGTTGCAGAGCCAGGAAAAGCCCAGCTTCAGCTACTTGGCAGGGATATTAATAAAGGTAGAAAGACTGTGATACCAGTACACTTCCATTTGGTTTGAGGCAGTGAATCAACCAAAGAACTAATAATAATAATTAACAACTTTAGCAAAGTTGTATGTTACAAAAGAAATCCATATAAATTATCAGCATTTCTAATTACCACCATTAAAGCCCAACAGCAACAAATAGAAAAGGAAATTCCTTTCAAAGTAACTCTAGACAATGTAAAATACTTAGAAGTATACCTACCAAAACAAATCTAGCTACTATATGAACAAAATTTGAAAACACTTTTCACACAAATGAAATCAGACCTACACAACTAGAAAAATATTAATTGCTCATGGATATGCTGAGCCAATATAATTAAAAAAATAAAATGCTACATAAATTAATTTACCTATTAAGTGGCAACCAATTGAACTACACAAAAATTATTTCCTAGAGGTAGAAAAATAATATCAAAACAAAAGGCCCAAAATGTCTGGGTAATTAATGAAAAATATGTAGGAAGGAACCACAGGTGTATTAGATATCAAACTATATTATAAAGTGGTAATCATCAAAATAATCTGATATTAGCTAAGAAATAGAGTAGTAAGTAGATAAGTGGAATAGGTTAGGAAATCAAGACACAGTGTAGTTAATGACCATAGCAACATAGTGTTCAATAAATATAAAAATTCAGGCTTCTAGGGGGGAAAACTCATTATTTGTTTAAAAAAACTGCTGAGAAAACTGGAAAATAATATGGCACAAATTAGGTATGAACCAATATCTTACAGCATACACTAAGATGAAGTGAAAATAGATACTTGATCTAGAAATAAAAAGTGATAACATAAAAAAATTAAGGTAACATGGAAAAGTTTATCTGTCAGAGTTATTGACAAGAGTAGAATTTATGACCAAACAATACATAGAGGACATTATGAAAAATGAAATGGATAATTTTTATTATATTAAATTAAAAAGTTTCTGTACAAACAAAAGCAATGTAAACAAATAAGGGAAATAATTAATTGGGAAATTTTTTATAGCAAGCATCTCTGACATAAAATCTCTCAAATATTTAGAGAACTAAGTCAAATTTATAAGAATAGAAAGGATCCTCAAATTGAGAAATTGTCAAAGGATATGATAAGGCAATTCTCAGAGGAGAAATTGAAATATATATAGTTACATGAAAAAATGATCCAAATCACTATTGATTAGAAAAATGTAAATTAAAACAACTCTATGATCCCACCTCACAGATATCAGATTGACTAAAATGATCAAAAAGGAAATTGATAAATGTCAAAATGGATGTAGAAAAATTGAAACACTAATACATTTGTGAACTGGCACAACCATTTTGGAGTAATCTGAAATCATTCCCAAAGGCACATAAAACTATATATCCCTTTTGACCCAGCAATATCTCTACTGAGTCTATATTCCAAAAATATAAGAGACAAAGGAAAAGGACTTATCTGCACTAAAATATTTTAGCAGCTTTTTCTGTAGTGGCAAAAAATTGGAAACTAAGGAGATGTCCATCTATTGGAAGTTGTGGTATATGGTTGCAATGAAATAATATTGTGCCATAAGAAATGATGAACAGGAAGAGTTCAGAAAAATCTGGCAAGACTCAAATTAAGTGCTACAAAGTGAAGTGAGGAAAACCAGGAAAACATTGACAATAATAACAGAAATATTGTACATCGATTAACTCTGAAGACTAAACTATCATCAGCAAAACAAATTTCCATGATATCTACAAGGGACTCATGATGAAAAATGCTATCCACTGCGAGAGGGAAAAAGTGTTGAAGTCTGATTGCAGACCAAGGCATGCCACCTTCCACTTTATTTCCTTCGTGAGTATTTTTTATTGTATGTTTGATGCTCTGTCAGAACATAAGCAATATGGAAATTTATATTATATGAAAGCTCTGACATAACCTATTTCAAACTATTGCCTATAGGGAATAGAAAGAAGAGAATCTGAATCCTAAAATATTGGAAAACAATTGTCAAAAATTAACTTCTACATGTATTTGAAATATATATATATATATGTATATATATATATATATACAGCTTTGGTTTGGTGGGGGTGGTATTGAAGAGGAGCTGAGACTATGATTTCATTGATGTTTACTCATGAGAAGGAAGTTCTCCCCACTCACATAAATTGACAGTTATTCTGGAAATTAGAGTCCTAGAGTGTTGTCTGGGTCACTGAGATGCTAGTTGTCTTGGCTAAGGTCATACATGAACAGTATGTATCCAAGACAGGATTTAAAGCCAATTCTTTGTGACTCCAGGCCACCTAAATGCTATCCATTATGCCATACTAACTCTCATTTATACTTTTTGAAATTTATACTTTACATATTACCTTATAAATGTTTCCATTATTTAGTTGGAGGTCATTCACACTACTGTCCCATCCCCATTGATGAAAAAATAATCAAAGGTTGTCTAGTATTTTTTTAAAAACCCATAACTTCTGTGTATTGGCTCTTAGGTGGAAGAGTGGTAAGGGTGGGCAATGGCGGGTCAAGTGACTTGCCCAGGGTCACACAGGAAGTGTCTGAGGCCAGATTTGAACCTAGGACCCCCCGTCTCTAGGCCTGGGTTGTCTAGTATTTCAACTTCATTTTACCTAGAAATCTTATTATGGAAGAACCATTAAATAATTTTCATTCAGAAAACTATATTTATCACTTCCCTAAGAAAACAAAATAAATGTTAAATTTGTCAGTTTCTACATATATATTTATGTGAGTGTGTATGGCAGTTTCTTTTCTTGTTGTTCAGAGGACCAAAATTCTGAGAAAGGTGAATGAATAAGGCAGAATATTGGAATTTAGACATCCTAATACGAATTTCTTGACTTATCCTTATAACTAAAAACAATGACCTGGTTCCTTTTTTCTATACCTCTGCTTCCATACTGCAGAGCAAATTCCCTTTATTTTTTTACATGCCATCCCCAGTTTAATTGGTGAACAGATGCTTCCCCCCTCATTTCCATTATTATTATTTTCTCCCTGCTAGCTTTCCACATCAAACCCACTGCCCCAAATTGGGTGGTATTTCTTGGGAAAACAGCTAGGCAGGAGTGATGCTGGAGTTTCTGCTGACCCAGGTCAACTAGAGGGTGTCTGTCACTCACTTTCTTTTCCTTGAATACCTTTCAACCTAAGAGAACCTATAGTTCTCTTATTTGCAATTGGAGTAATTTTGAAATAAGTACCCCTCTATTCTTTACCATATCAGAAATGCTAATTGACTAGTTATGAGGTTATTTTAATAGAAAGAAATATTTTAGACTATCTTCTAGTCTCTTAGTGCCCTTCTAGTTCTTCTAGACTAGAGAAAGTACCAAAAAATGCCTTGGAGGATTGTAGTCCCAGTTTAAATTTCATCAAAAGAATACTTGCCCTAGTACTTCACCTACTGATAAATGAATCCCTTAAGGTAGTGCTCCTTGCATTTAAATCAGATGGAGAGCAAAGCAGAAGGTAAATACTTGCTTCATAGACTTAGAGAGGTAGCTCTTGCTATGAGTTCATAATGGTGGTGGATAAATTATTTAACAAACATTTAGCATATTTCTGAATAGCATGCCATCAAGCTTCCTTATCAGTCAGGGATTTATATTTATCCCCTTCAGCATTTAATCAGAAAACTGTTGGGGGAAAGGAAAAAAAAAACTATTTGCTATAGCATGATATGTAGAAGCGATTACACACTCACTCCTTCATGCATAGTTAATCATGCAGTGATCACTTAGGCAAATAATCTAGTGCCTAAAACAGTATGTGGCAAATTCGTAAGGACAGCATCCATCAAAGTCAGGGCTGAATGACTTTTTTCTGATGTTGAAAATTGCAATCTTGTTGGGTACGCTACTTAGTAAAAGCTTAAATGGTTGCTTAGAATAAATGCTGTTCTGAAGCTCAAATAGGTAGGGTTTGTAGCAAAGGATTCCTTCTTTCCATTAACTCTATTATGTCAGATATTTCAGTCCTACGAAAGGGTTTGCATTCATAATTGTATATAGCACACAGAAATGCAGTCAGTATCTTGCATGGGACGATTTTTAAAAGTGGTGAAATGGTTTGGGTATAATCACACATTTGTTCAGACTCTGATGACTTCTCACATGGACTAGTATTGTAATAGCCTCCTCTTCAGTCTGCCTGATCCTGATCTCTCCTCAGTACAATCCAGTCTAAAATGATTTTCTTAAAAATCGAATCTGACTATATCATCTCCTTATTGACTAAAAACGAAGGGCTCCCATCATGTCTAAAGGGGGTCTGTATATACATATAAATATGCATGCATATATCAACAAATATGCAGACAGATACATATGCACATGCACATGTAATTCCTGAACTAAATATCAATATTAAGTTATTTATAAATATATAATTATAAGGGTAATACATGGCTTAACTCCAAAGTATTGAAAATGACCTTATAAATAAGATATAAAGGCAGTTTCCAAGACAGATATGATATGTATATTTGACCCTTATTATTCTACTTGTAAATTTGTCTACTTGGTAAACTTTACATGTAACTTCGATTTAAAAGGAGGAACACTTTTGCAATCATTCACTCACACAAAAAGTATGTTGAAGAATTCGAGTTACTGCCCAACTCACACATTCCCAGCTGAGGTCAAAGGCAACACTCTGGAGTCTTGTTTCAACTTCCATATAACAAACAAGTGTCCTTTTTATAGTCTATTTGATGCCATCTTTTCAAATTTTGTGTCTTTAGGGGGTAATTTTGCTATTATGATAACCCCCAACTATGCTGCCAAAGAGCTCTCTAGAGCACCTTAGAACAAAAAGATTGTGATGTGACTTTAAAAAGAAAATACATGTGGGCGAAAAGCTCATTCAGTCATGAACTATAGTGCTTTTGGCAATAACTTTAGTGTTGATGAATCAACAATATGGTACATCCAGTGAAAGGAAGCTGAAATTCATTAATCCGTACAAGAATCCACTCAGGAAAATGATCTAGTAAATGTGGTGACCAGATGCTCAAAGGAACCTAATCCTATATTTTCCTTAGGAGTAGTAGTTTAGCATTAACTAATTGTGTTCAGTGGCTTTATAGAATATAACTACCTTAAATGAGAAATACATATATATGTATTTATACATATATATATATATGTGAGTGTATATATACATATAAACAAACACATATATGCATGATTCTCTTAATTTGTGGTAATTACATTCCATACACATGTTTACATATATATAAATATATAAATTTGGTTCATTTAAAAAATAAAAGACATACAAATAGATATAGAAATTCAATAGGATAATGGCAAAACAAGCCATGGCATATGAACGTGATGGAATAGTACTGGCCCATAAGAGAGGACAAACAGATTGATTTTGGAAAAACATGGAAAAACTTACATGAAATTATGAAGTGTGAACTGAGTAGAATCAAGAGAACAGTACATACCACAAAATATTATTTGAAGAATGACTTGTATGTATCTACCTCCAGAGAAAGAATTGTTAAATAGAAGTAAGGAAGATGTGGTTTTTATATATACATATATTTTTTGTTAAATTATGTTTCTGTAATAGGGAAAGGAGGGAAGGAGTTAATGGAATATTTTAATATAACAATATTTCTGTTCTATGTATCATAAAATGTGACTAAAAACTCTTTGTGAAGGTGTGTATGTGTCTGAGTGTGTGTGTGTGTGTGTGTGTGTGTGTGTGTGAGAGAGAGAGAGAGAGAGAGAGAGAGAGAGAGAGAGAGAGAGAGAAACTGTCTTTTTATTATTGTCTTTCATAGACTCTGTCCCTAGTAGAGAAATCTCTGGCTCAAAGTAAACTGAAATTTTAGCCATTTTATTTTGAAAGGACAGTTTCACTTTTGTCTTTGTATTTTCAGTTCTTAGTACAGTCCCTAGAACAAGGTAGGCACTTAATAAATGCTTTTTGATTCATTGATGTATAACCCCAAGGAAAGTAAGTAAAACTAGATTAATAGGGAAGGGCCATATGGGTCATGAGAAAAGGAGGTACTACTATCCAAGCCACTAAATAACACCAGGGCAATTTTTGGTGATATGTCATTCTTTTCCACCAAAGGTAAAACAAAACAATAAAATATTTCAGGAAAGAGGTAATGAGATCATTCAAGAAGAAGTAAATATGTTAATGAAGAAAAGGAGATATATATGAAATATGTTGTAAATATAGAAATGACAGGATTTGAGAACAAATTGGATATGTAAAGTGGATATGATTCAGAAATTGAGGATTATATAATTTTGTAAATGAAATACCAGGTCAGAATTTTCAAGTGCACCTAAATTTAGGGAGTATGAGATGCATTATCCATAAAAAGAACTTTAGAAGCATTGATCAGATAAGTCAGAGGAGAGGCAAGGAAGGTCAGGATCACAAGAATCCAAAGAGGAGAGAGTAAGTGTCAAGGGGGAGAGTGGTCAACACTGGCAAATATTGCAGAGCTATTAAGAATGAAAGTTGAGAAGACCATAAATTTTTTCCCATTGAAAATATTTTTAATTTTTTAAAATGTATATTGTGTGTATATGTTTGTATGTTTAATTATGAACGTAGGAGTGAAGATGAGCTTAGTGATAACTACTGGTCTCCCCCTTGGACCTGAACTTTCAGCTATGGTGATTTAAAGTGGGAGGAAAAAAGAAAGTGAGAGAGCAAAACATATTTACCATTATTCCAGTAATCTATCAAGATAGTTTCAGTTCAGTTCATTTATTCCAACGTGGATGCTCTCAATGATTAGATTAATGAACAGGATAAGAAAGCCTCTGACTGCTTCAGCATTTAAGATCAATTCTGATCCAAGGCATCATTTATTTGCTTTTGGTCATCACTACTATAAGGACTCCCTCTATCCTGTATTAGTCATATTTCCAACTTTCCAGGCCATCAAAGACCTACCCAGGCCAGCTTATACTGTGTAATAGATCTTGCCTGGTAAATGGAATCCTATCCTGGGAAACACAGGCTGTCTCTTTGCAATTTTGAACTACATTTCCTAGATCTTCAATGCCTTAATTGTGCTTAAAAGACAACAAACAAGTCTAGGATTTGGCTGAATGTTTTATTAGATCCTGATTAATATCTTACCATTTGGATTTTACCAATAGAAACATTTGAGTCATATTGTAGTTTCCTTGGGTGGAAATGGTCACCACCAGGCCATTCTGATGAAATCAACCCTCTCTATGATTAGAAGATGCAGAGGAGTTGTGGATCTATACCTTTGGAACAAATTTTACCCCAGGCACTGACCTTATTGACAAAATCCAGTTTGGAATATTGTTCTTCATGGATGAAGATCATTGCATTTTTAAACATCTAACAGGTCTAACAGAACCATGTTTTGTTGCTTTAGTCTTTCCTTTGGTGATGTTCTTAGCTTGATATCTCGCCTTATCTGAGTTGGTGTGAATGTATCATTCCAATTTCCATCTTTAATTCTTTCTGGTTTCAGTATTCCCTGGTGTCCAGCCTTCCTCATTCCCCTCCTCTGTTTATAGCTTCCTTTTGTGTGTTGTCTTCCATGTTAGATTGTAAGCTTCTTGAGGGCAAGGTCTATCTTCCTTTTTCTTATATTCCTGGTGCTTAACACAATTTTTGGCACAGAGTAGACCCTTGATAATTGTTTATGCAATTTAAATAACTTTGCATAATTTTTATTCACCAATCTTAACCATGGTTTTCACACTCTATTTTTAGAGCACTGAATTAGTCATCTTAAGACTTGGGCTTTAGATCCAACTATACCACCAATTAGCTATGGACTTTGGGCAAGTCCCTTAAAATCCTTGTGCTTTTTTTTTATCTCTACAATAATGTAGTGGGATGAGGTAATTTAAGGTTCCCTTCCAGTTCTATCTTCTTGTATTAAACAGAGCAATTATAAACCTTTCTATTGAGAAACTGTATCTAGCATTGCTTGGCTCAGAGGTGCATAGAGGTGGGCCCGTGGAAATTACAGGGCTGGGAATTACTAGTTTTATTAAATAGAGCCTGAATGCTTTTCATTTTCCTTTGTTCAGTTAATTAAAATAAATAATTAAAATGAAGCATTCCCCATCGACCTCCAAAGTGTGACAATCCCAAACAGCTATTCTTTTTATATGTCATAAACACTATAATAACATCCCCATTATATAAAACAAAATGAACTCTTGTATTTTGTTATGAAATTACATTATCTTCATAATAAAGTATAGCAGAGGGCTTGTATAACTGATCCATTTAGGCCAACTAGAAACATCCCACTTATTAAATCACTATTCTTGTTTTTGCTCTCCATTTGATAACTGTAAGTTACATTTAAATGTACTGTAATTTCCTGGGAAGTTTGTTGATATAGAAGTCTTACTAATTTGTCATCATTTAATTCATAAAAGAATCCAAGTAGGAACAACTGTTATCCTCCAGTCAAAATGAGAGGGTCTTTACACATTAGAATTTGTAAATTAGAGTAAAAACAAAACCAACCAACAAACAAAAAAAACCTTTCATTACGTAGAGTTCTATACAGAAAGAAATTGCAAGATTTGGGGGTATCCTGACAGGATATACAAGGCTAAGATGTGAAGAAGAGGTAGTTATCCAGACTGAATATGGGGTCAATGTCTGTGGTTATCCAGTCAAGTTGGGACAGAAATTTACTGGATAAAAGGGGAAGAGTGATCACTTTTCTATTCTCCTTCCCTTCCTTTCCCTTCGCTTCTTTTGTTTTATATTTTATTTTGAATTTAATGATGATCAGAAACATAAACAGAGACTGTACATATATAAAGAACAGAAAAAGGATAAATATGAAACTATATTTCACTGTTCATTTTGTTTTTTGAAAAGTATATAATAAAGTTAGTATTTAAAAATTTGTTCTACTTTTCTATTTTTCCCTATAATTCTTTTTTCTACTAGTTTCTTCATGTTTTAAAAGATGCCTCAGCATCTCTTATTTTTTTCTTCCTTTTAAATTTTTTAAGGAGCACTGTTACTAGTTTTTCTTTCCTTATAATACATACACATAAGCATATGCACATATACATGTATGTATGTATGCAAATAATACAAATGTGTATACATCTGTTTATACACACATGTGTACAATATATGTACATATACTTATATTCATCTGTCTATATGCATACACACATATGTTTCAAGAAAACAAACTCACTAGTTTACTTTTCATAGCCAAAAATGCATGTATCATTCTGTAGTATTGAACATTATTAGAGAATGATTGGTTATAGTTCCTAAATCTTTCTAAGTTAATATTCTTTATAATGTTGTTAATCTCTATATTGGTGTTCTGGTTCTGTTTACCTCACTATGAATCAGTTTATTCAAGGATTCTTGGGTATGTTGGAAACTATAACTTTTGTTATATATCATGGTGGTGCAATAATGTTCCATTAATTATGTTATAGTTTTTTCTATCATATAGCAATTGAGAAATACCTCTTTTGTTTTCAGTTCTTCACTAGACCAGAAAGAGCTGATGGGAATATTATGCACTACTGTATCTTCTTCCCCTGTTTTCTTTATTATCTCTTTGTTATAGAGACATAAGTAATTATACCAGTTGTCAAAAGGAATGTACATTTTAATAACTTTGGGGCATAGTTCCAAATTTCTTTCCAGAATGGCCCAATCAGTTCACACTTTTATGATCACTTTGCAAGGAGACAGACAATTTTTCCCAGTAATCCACCATGTTCCAAGTATGGTGATCTTGCCTTTAAAGAGAGTAATAATTCTTCAGCAAATCCATTGTTTGTTGTGTTTTTTAAGAGCTCTGTGTCCCTCTGAAGAAGCTAGTTAGTGACTACATGAGGAGAAGAGTCCCAAGGTGCATTCTGAACAAGAAATATCCTAAAAAGCTGAAAAGAACATATTATCCTTGGAAAGGGAGGTAAAGTAGCAAAATGAAAATTCACTGAACTTGGAATCAGATAACCTGGACTTAAATCCTAACTCTGATACTTCTTATTTTGTCTTAGAAAATTAACTTCTCTCTTTCTGTTTCCTCTTCTGCAGAATGAAGAGGTTGGACTAAGTTATATGTATTAATTCTTATACACCTATATTGTATGTCACTACACGATGGGGGAAAGAAAGGATTAGGTCAGGAGTTTTGGAATGTATAGTATACAATGTGAAAATTACTCCTTTTAGTAGAAGTCTGAACTATTGACATGAATGGAATAATGGTTTTGTCCATATTGTAATTAAAAGTTACTTTTTAATTATCTTTTTAAACATAATACTTTCAAGTTGTAAAATGCTCTACTTTTCAATAGGATGAATTTCTCAGGCTCTAAGAATGGACTCAAGATAGTTATGGTGCCTTTCACCACCCAAAAATTATCTTTTGTTCTGATATTCTAAATTATCCATTTATTTTGAAGCAAAGTTAATATTTCACCTACTAATGGAAGTATATGAATAACTGGGATTCAAACCTGACTTTTATAACCTGCATAATCTTGGACAAGTCACTTCAACTTGGTCTCACTATCTTCCTGTTTATAAACAGAAGACTCAATTAGATTACTTCTTAGGACCTTTCCATTTCCAATTCTTAGTATTAACTCTTAATAAATGTTTACTTATAACCTAAAATTGTCTTTTTTAGTTGACTAGTATGAAAATCTCAATTGGTCAGGAAATTGGTAATCTTGCTTAGTGTCTAACTATCATCTCAAAATAAAGCAATGGATCCAAAGGTTCATACTCTATTTACCAACAAGAGATAAGAAAGTACCAAAAACACAAACCAGACTCCAGCCCAAGGAGCTTTAGTCCATAATGGAGAGTCATTAGAATTCACTAGTCTTTGGAGGTGATGAATTATTCAGTGTTCAGCTATGCTATAATTAAAATGAGTGTGAAATCCTTTCACATTAGTTTGATTCTGCTCTACTTGAGTTTTACAATTAATGAGATTTTACTCATAGGCACTAAAACATAAACATATAAACAAAACCACAGATGGAGAAAATTTTTAATATATTTCCATAGCAACTTACATGACAGAGCTATTGAATTCCAGTATTCCAATGGAGGCAAAGTATTTATATAAATATGTCAGGCAAAAATAAAGGATTGAAAGCATACTCCCTACTGTGGGGGATGGATTCCATTCAACAAACATTTACTAAGTTCTTAATTAATGTAATACATAATGCCAGGTACAGGGGATACATGATAAAAAAAAAAAAGAACAAAAACAGAACTTCCTACTCTCAAAAAGTAGAATACTTTACTGGAAAGGTTCATTGAGAAGGTTACTGTATAACTAAGCTATGAATTAGGAATAAGCTTTCACAAGATTGAGAGGGCATTACAGAGTAATATGAAGAAAGACATGTATGTTAATATGAAAATGTCATATGTACAAGAGATGGGAGCTATACTAGTTTGGCTGTACCATGGTGTACATGGATGATTTTAGATTGTATAAAAGCTAAAAAGTCAGAAAATATTTATCTCTGAATTAATGAATAAAATAAACTAATATAATTCATATTATATTTATATATAATTTTATTAAGTTATAACTTATGTATAAATGTATATTATGTTAAATAAATATAATATTTATACATATATAAATAAATAATAAACAAAATAACATTTATTAATTACTTACTGCTAAAGCTAAGTGGTATACTGTATAGAGTGCTAAGCCAGGAATAAGGAAAACTCATCTTTTTCAAATTCAAATTTGGACTCAGCCACATACTAACTATGTAACCTTGGGCAAGTCACTTAAGCCAGTTTGCCTCAGTTTCCTTATCTATAAAATGAGTTGGAAAAGAAATGGCAAACAACTCTAGTGTCTTCACCAAGAAAATCCCAAACAGAGTCACAAAGAGTTAGAAACAACTCAACAACGATAATAACAATGAAAAGTACTTACTGTATATCAAATATTATACTAATTGCTGGGGATACAAATGAAAAAAGTCTAACTTAACAAACTCACACTAATTGGAAGATATAAAATATTTTAGAGAGTTCACCTGCAAATGAAGACAAAAAGTTCTAAGGCATTATCAGAATGGCAAATATCTAGGCTCAGGAGTCCTTTGGGTTTATCAGTTGGTCAGTTGTCTGTGACTGGGCATATGGTAAGGCTTTGAAAACTTTCTCACTCTCTAACAAGACATATGCCAGGGCTTGGTGGTCCTTCACCTCAACAAAACTGAATGTGTTGATTGCTAAATATCCAAACATGTGAATAACTAGTCTTATTGCTCTTTCCACTTCTCTTCCTGGATTGTGGCTGGGCAACCCTGAGGCAGGTGAGGTATAAAGGAGAGGCAAGTGAGAAGAATACTCCCCATGGTTGTTGTGGAGGACTTTTTAAGCTGTGCTAAAGAAGTTAAAATATATTTAGAAGAGAACATGGAATCATGGAAGCATTTTGAGTAAAGAAATGACATGTTAAAATGGAGATGATGAATTGATGAAGGATGAATGGAAGAAGACAAAGGCTGGGGGTGGTGGTGGAAGTGGCAGGTAGAAGATAGTTTTGGTAGGTTAGATTGGCAGTAAGCAGATCTAGTATTGGCAGTAATAGAAATGAGGAGACATGACAGAAAAACTATTGCAGAGGTAGAAACAAAAAGGCATGTTAACTGATTAGATATGTAGAATAAAGAAGAGTCAAAGATAACACAAAAGGTTTCAAATATTCCTGCTATCTAAAGTGAGAAATAGTGCTTACAAAAACAGCATACTTTCGAGGATAGTATAAGTTGTTATAATTTCTAAATGGTAGTTCAGCAAAATTCTGTAGATAAAGTTTATATATATTTTAGCAAAGAATTTTGTAAAATAGAACAAACTATATTTGTGGAAAGATGGAATTATTTTTGTTAAGCTAAAATTATTTAGACATTCAGAATTGGTATAATAACTGGACTCAAAAAGTAGTCATTGAAAGTCATTTTGGTTGAACATTTTCAGGAGAGTTCGCAAGGATATGTGCTTGGTGCTATATACATTTTTATTAGTAACTTAGGGAAATTTATAAATGGCATGTTGATCAAACCTGAGAATGATATAAAGTAGGGAGTGATAAGTAATGTACTTCATGGCATAAAAAACATAACAAAAAGCTCTTGACATGCATTGAGCTGAATTGAATGAGATGAAATTCTGGAAGCATAACAATATAGTCTTATATTGTGATTCAAATTATCAAGTTATCAAACAAAAGATGAGGAAAGTAATAATTCAATAATGGTTTGTCTGAAAAAATGTGGGGAAATGGGTGAATGAACTATAGGATCAATATGAGTCAAAAAAAACATGACCTTTAAGAGTAATCTGCTAATTCTATTAATTCTGGTCAGAATATATATATATAGCTTTGTGTTCAGTTTTGGGTACAAAAACTTAGGAGTACAAGCAGTGTGATGAAGGACTTTCAATTTATATTATATGAAGATTTATTAAAGGAACTGTGAATGTCACTTAGCCAAGAAAGACTACAGGTAGACATGATTATTGCCTTCAAGTTTTCACAGTTATCATGTAGGAGAAGGATGACACTTTTATTGTATGGTAGAGGGCAGAACTAGAAGCAAATGATGTGACATGAAAAGAGGAAGATCTAAGTTTGATGATGGTGGGGAATGGGAGAATTATAACATGTAGGGTATCCAAAAATAAAACATAGCTCTTTCAGAGACTATAGGTTCCTCTTTACTAGAAGGCTTCTAGTTGATCGTATTATATTGATGATTCATTTTTGGTTATGAAATGAACTAAATGGCTCTTAAGTTCCCTTCTAACTCCCTAAATCTATAATTTTGAGACTGGAAAAATAACAAAATTAGCGGAGTATGAAACAGAACAAATTTTGAGTCAAGAAGAACAATATTATTTTGTACATATTAAATTTGAGATGTCACTGGTACAGGCAGAAAATTTCAGTTTAGAAATATAGTTTGGTGGGTCATTCAGGTAGAAGTGATTGAAGAATATGTGAGAATAGATGAAGTTGTTAGAGATCACTAAGCCAGAAGAGAGAACAGAACAATGAGAACATATACCAAAAGAGATTGGGGGAAAAAAAACAGAGGAAAACTTGCTAGAAAGATAAAAGGAAAATCAGAAGAATATGGTTTAAAAAAAAAACAAACTAGGTAATACCAAGTAGAAAGACATAAACAAAACTATCGAATTTGCTGAGGTTAAAACTGATGAGAGAAAAGCAAAAAGCTTTGAGATTTATCCAGAAGGTGGTCATTTCTGAACTTTGTGAAAATAAATATATAGCACAGTTGATATGGAAACAATATTGCTAGAATATAAGGAATAAGTATGTGTAAGGAAGTTGAGAGATCTAATATAAAGATTTTGTTATAATTCTATTATTTGAGTCATGTAAGACTCTGTTGCTTCATTTGGGGTTTTCATGGCAAAAATATTTGAATGGTTTGCCATTTCTTCAGTTCATTTTACAGATGAGGAAACTGAGGCAACCAGGGTTAAGTGATTTGCCTACAGTCCCAGTTTCCTATGTGTATTAGTGGAAGAAGTTTACAACCTGAGAGGTCTTCATAATGATAAAAATGCATATTTTGTGTGTGTATGGATATGGGTGTATTTTTGTGTGTGTATGTGAGACAGACAGACAAAGACAGAAAGAGAGAATAGGAAATGCCTTACTATTTGAATCAACTTAATAAATAAAATTTATCTCTCTGGACTACAGTTTCTTCATCTGTAAAAATGAAGGTTTTAAACTAAATGACTTCTAAGAATTGTTCTAGAACTAAATCTGTGATGCCATGAATGAATGGAAATCCAATGATTTGAACTTGTGACAAAATGTTGCCAAGAACAGATATTTCTTTTATTAAAAACCTTTACCTTCTTGGAAACAAAACTTGCCTACAGTCACACAGCTAGGAAGTGCCTGAGGTCAGATTTGAACCAAGGACCTCCCATCTCTAGGTCTGGCTCTCAATCTACTGAGCCACTCAGATACCCCCAAAGAGGTCTTTCTTTAGTGAATAGGTGATTCTCATTTATGCTTTAAAATTTTGTATTATAATTATTAAAACTAGCTTATTATTCCAAGTAGGTTAAACATGAAACTAAAGCCAACATTAATAATTTTCCAAGGCTAAATTATGAAACCGTTTAATTAAATATGATTGTATGGACACCAAAGAAAATTAATTTTGCCTTGATTTTAAGGATCCCTATAGTTAAGCAAATACATTGCATGACCCTTTTTTTTTGTGATTCTGGGAGTCTGCTTTTCATAGGAATAGGGACTGAAAGATAGTGAGACAAATCTGTTTCTCTTTAAGATTTTTTTAAATGAAGAATTTCTCCTGTCTCTACTAGTAAAATGCAAACTAGGCTATTTCACTGGACTTTTGTACCAAAAGGAATTTCTTTTTTTTTCCATATAAAAATTATAGCTTGCTACTTGGCAACTTGCCTTATATTTTATAACAAGCATAGAAAAGAATTACACCTTTTTGGTTCTTCTAAACTTGTGAAAAGGTTTTTTTTTTTTAGTTTACTATTGGCAGACAGAATTTCTTTACAGATTTATACACATAGCAACAAATTTGCTAACATTCACAGGAAACCCAATTTAAGCAATTTTATTTAAAAGACTAAATTGAGGATAGAAAGGAAATATTGCATAAAGAGAAGAAAGAGAAGAAGTATGGCTAAAGGATCAATCTTAGAATAAGGAAGATCTGGGTTTAAATTCTGCCTCTGGAATATACTGGCTCTTCAATCATGGGCTGATCATTTAAGCTCTCAATGTCCCTAGGCACGTTTGTTTCTATGATGATATGGTGCAAGTAAGTTGTCCATCTATATTAACAAGAAGGAAATTTTGCCTCCTTGAAGTATCCTCCAAACCCAAGAGGAGCAATGAACAATCAGAGTAAATTGTGGAATTCAGGATCCTTAATTTCATTTTTTTAAATCTTTGTTATCTTTTTAGATCAGTGTTTTTTAACTTTGTTTTTCCTTTTTTTTTTGGTGGTGTGTGGTGGACCCATTTGGAAGACTAGTGAATTTTATAAAACCTACGTCTTAGAAAAATGCTTATAGGATGCACATAATAAAATACATAATTTGATTGATTTTCTTCTTTCATTAGGGGCACAAATTATGATGAAACCAAAAGACTCTTGGTTTGGTGCAGAATGGAAGGAAGATATAGATTTTAAAGTGTACTGTTTCTTCTACTAGTTAACTGTATAACATTCCAACTTTTCTTAGGTTTTCAGTCCCTTGCTCTCATATAATATCAAATGTGTTGGCCTTATATTCAGAAGACATTTAAATGACATATGTGTCTCTGACTAGATTTGCGACCTTGACAAATTGTTTAACCTCCTTGAGCCCCAGAATATCATCTCTAAGATATACATTGTGATTCAGAGAATTGGAGATATCTTGAAGATACATGAAATTTAAGCAATGAACTCTACCATAATTTTCTCTCAGGCAACTGGGGAAAAAATCTTAGTTAAATAAGAAAGGAACTAACAAATATTGACAATGGTTCTGAAGACTTGGGCAAGATATTGAAGGCAACAGGGACACATATATTTTCCTTGTTGTTGCCCATGAAAAACAAGGAGAACAGAAAAGAAAAAAATGGTAAGTTAAAATGTTTTAAGATGGATACTAAAAAAATGTATTTGGATTTCTGGATTACAGTTTTCAATATAGCATTGACAGATTCCTTTCTCAGATTTAGATATACTTAATAAAAGCTAGTAAGAATACATTTTCAAAATGTTTTACATATGTAACCAAAAGGAATTAGCTAAGAAGGACTGAGAAAGGAAAAAGCAGCATCTCTCTCTCTCTCTCTCTCTCTCTCTNCTCTCCCTTTCTCTTTCTCTCTCTCTCTTTCACACACACACACACACAAACACACACACACAAATAAAAATTAAAATTGAAGAGTTGATGAAATAGCCAGAAATGTATAAGAAAGAAACAAGTATTGAAACCAATGGCCTCAAGATAGCCAAAAATTGGAAATGAAATAAGAATTAGAGGTCCTAACAGAAAGGGACAAATTCTATCTCATGGGTATCTTGAGACTTAGTGGAATGAAACCTATGACTATACTGTGTGGATAGATATACCATTCCCATCTGCAGCATTATTTTCAGTTCAAGGCACCATAGCTTAAGAAGGACATCACTAAGTTAGATCATATACTTGTTCATTGATTGATTAATGGTTGAAAGAAGTGGAAGTGTCTATACTGAAGAAAAGAACACTGAATGGCGATATAACTGCTTTTAGGTATTTGAAGTGTTATCATGTCTCTATTTCCTCTCAGGGAGCAGGGGAAAAAAGATGTCAATTTAGGACTGTGATTAAAGAAAGCAAACAAGAAAACACAAATAAGTTCCAACAATTAGAGCTATCCAAAGTAGAATAGTTTTCCTTGAAAGAAAATAATTTCCCACTCCTTGCAGGCCACTTGCTGGGTATATATGAGTGAGGATTCCTTTTGTTGATGTGTTGAACTAAATGGATATTGAGGGATTTTCCAACTCTAAAATGTTATTCTATGAATGTCTTGCCCTGAAACTTTCTTCTTTACTTTTTATTTTTGACATAGTTTAGTATTTACTACTGTATTTTTCTGTCAGCCTCTCTTAAGAAGAGATGCCTTCCTAAAGTCACATTCTGCCTGACCACAGTTGCCTGATGCATTCAAATTTGACCCCAAGCAATGCTTCTGCATCTGACCAAGGTACAAACTAATCCTGACTACAAATCCTCAATTCCTTGTTCAGGACCCCAGCAATAATTTTCACCTTTTAATTTTTTCCCAACTACATTGTAACAGAATATTATGGTTCTCTTAAATATGATGAACAAAATGCTTTAAGAAAAACCTGGAAAAATTTACATGAACTGATGCAAAATGAGATGAGTAGAACCAGGAGAACACTGTACACAGGAACAATGATAAGTATGATGATCAACTGTGAATAATAGCTACATTCAGCAATACAGAGATCCAAGACAATTCTTTTTTTTTCACTTCCATTTTGGTCATTTTTGTAAAAGAAAACACATCAAACTCCCACCACCAAATAAAAACTCAAATAAACGAATGTGAAAAAAACAATGTGTTTTGATCTGCATTCTGACTCAAACAGCTTTCTCTAGAAGTAAATAGCATTCTTTGCCATAAGTCTTTCACTCTGTCCTGGATCATTGAATTGCTGAGAATAGCTAAGTCTTTCACAATTCATCTTCATACAATATTGTTGTTATTGTGCAGAAAGCTCTCCTGGATTTGCTTATTTCACTCTGCATCAGGTCACAAAGATATTTCCATATTTTTCTGGAATTATCCTCTTCATCATTTCTTGTAATATAATATTATGACATCAGCCTCATATACCACAGTTTGTTTAGTCATTCCCCAATTTATGGATATCTCTTAATTTCCAATTCTTTACCATCACAAAAAAGAGCAACTCTACCAATATTTGTACAGGTGGGTCCTCCACGTTGCCTTTTTTTTATCTCTTCAGGATACAGACCTAGTACTGGTAATATTAGATCAAAGGGTATGCACAGTTTTATAGGCCTTCAAGTATATTTCCAAATTGCCCTCTAGAATAGTTGGATTAGTTCACCATTCCACCAACAATGCATTAGACTCCCAATTTTGTCACATACCCTCCAACATTTATCATTTTCCTTTACTATCATATTGGCCAGTCTGATAGGTAGGAAGTGGTACCTCATAGTTGTTTTAATTTGTGTTTCTCTAATCAAGTAATTTAGAGTTTTTTTTTTCATAGACTATAGATAATTTTGAGTTTTTTCTGAAAACTATTTTTTTTCATAACCTTTCACCATATCCCCATCCACTGTGGAATGCCTTGTATTCTCATAAATTTTACTTAGTTCTCTATATATTTGAGAAATAAGGCTTTTATCAAAGAAAATTGTTGTCAAATTTTCCCTAAGTTGCTGTTTCCTTCCTATATTTGGTTACATTGATTTTTTGTATAAATGCTTTTTAAATGAATATAATCAAAATTATTCCTTTAACATGTCATAATGTTCTCTTTCTCTCTTATTTGGTTATAACTTCTTCCCATCTCAATAGATCTGACAGGTAAACCATTCCGTGCTTCCACACTTTGTTCAGTTATCACCTTTTATGTCAAAATCATAAACTCATTTTGATCCTATCTTGATATACATGATGACAATGGTCTATATATAGTTTTCACATTGCTTTTTTTCAGTTTTCACAATGATTCAAGTCAGTAATGAAAAAATTGCTGCAGAAGAAGAATTGATGGAGTCTGAATGCAAATCACAGCAATAATTTTAAAACTCATGATCTGAGACCACATATACATGATTTGAATGGAAAAAATTGTCACTGATACCTTTTCTTTTAATTAAAAAAAACTCTTACTTTTGTTTTGGACTCAGAATCAGTATTATATATTGGTTCCAAGGCAGAAGAGTGGTAAGGGGTGAGTAATAGGATTACCTGGCTGGCAAATATCTGAGTTCAGATTTGAACCCAGGGACTTCTCATCTCTAAGCCTGACTTTCAATCCACTGAGCTGTTCCTGGCACCTTTTCAAAGCTAGCTCATCAACTAATACTAGTTCCATAATTCTATTCTCCTTTCTGCTTTATAAAGAGTAGCCTTTAAAAGACCTCTATGTTTGGGGTATTTTTTTACTACTATCCATAGTTTATAGTTGAGGAAATCTGCTCAGAGAGAGTAAACACCTTGCCCAAATTCACCTTGACAGTAAGTACCTGAACCCAGAAAACAACCAGGAAACTTCATACTATATCATGGTATATACCAAGATAATTTACTTTCTTTTTTCCTTCCAGATTCCATCTCTATATTTTTTGAAGTTATACAACTCTTATGTACATAAAGAATTTTTAGCATAGCTAGATGAATACAATTGAACTCTGTCTCTACTCTAATATTTTTACAAAAGATAAATCAGTTTAATGAAAATGACTTGGGACTAATTCTAGCTTCTATAATAGCAATATTGTAATTATAAGCAAATTCTCAGTGTCGGATGCTTCTTTCTTCTCCTCATCAGTCTCTTCTATTTGACATTAGTGATGATGGTTAAATACTGTATATTCATTAGTGATTATACCAAAGATATATAATAGCATTTAATATGTTTTCTAAATAAACACCAATTACAAATGTTTACAGTGTACAAAGGAATCTGGTTATTCTAAGGCAGAGATGATTCAGAAATGCCTATCAACATGTAAGAAGGCTCTCAGAGCTGGAAAGACTTTGGACTTCTTCATAACTGGCATGACCCTAAGCTCAATAGCTCCTTTATGCATTTATTGCTAGGGGGTGGAGGTAGGAGAAGATTCAAAGGTGTCATTGATTTTATCTTTTATTAAAATACATTACAATGCATCTTTGAAACATTTACACAGGATTAAAATACATCACATTTATTTTAAGATTAATCTAGTAAAGGGTATTGTCAGTGTGAGAGATGAGTGGAGCTAGGACCTATTTTAATGTTTTATGAACACATTATTAAAAAATCCATCATTAGTTGCATTTCCCCCCAAGTCTCTAAGCTCAGTTAAAATACATTAAGCTTACTTTAAAATCAATAAAGTATTTTAAAAGATTCTTTCCCTAGCACAAAGCAAAAGTGGGATTCATTTATTTTAATCTCTCTTAAACATGAATACATAATCTATCATCATGGGACAGTGTGTGCAAAGGAAAAAAAAGAACCTATTTGTTGAATAGATCAGTGTTTCAAAGTATGTTTTTATATTCCCTAGACCAAAAATAGATTTTTTTCTTTGCGTTAATTCTAGTTGCTTGGCATTTGCCATTAATGCCTTGGGTGTTTAAATTCTTAAACATTACTCTTTTTTTTATCAAAGTATCAAGAAGCAAGGAATTCAGAGACTGGAATTTAAGTCCATTATATATTAATTTCTAGAACCAATGGTACTCAAAAAATTCCCTTCATTTAATCAGAAAATAAAATAAGTGAATTGCAAACATAAACTGCACTTGGGATTTAACATCTGCATTGCACCAAGAGACCTCAATGAAAACTTTATTCATTTGTTTGGTCATTCATTTTAGCTCAAAATCTCAAACATCTGGATGTGCTTGGCATTGTATAGTCATAGCTTTGTAAGTCAGCATGTCTCAGGAGTGGTATAATAAAATTTCTGGAAATTGGCCAATTTTCATTCTTGCTATCACAATCTCAAAACATTCCTTTTATTTAATTAAACAGCAATTCTGCCAAAATGTAATTGGCATAGATAAAATTATTTTTCTAAGCTTAGGGGGTTTTCAGATTAATTAAAAATAAGTATAAGAGGTTTTTATTGAAAGAACTAAAAATAAATGGTATTCAAGTGTTTGTTGCTTTTGAGTACCAAGGAAGAAAGAAAGAAAGAAAGAAAGAAAGAAAGAAAGAAAGAAAGAAAGAAAGAAAGAAAGAAAGAAAGAAAGAAAGAAAGAAAGAAA
>NC_058133.1:183426841-183488268 GCF_016433145.1 Gracilinanus agilis
TATATATATACATTCTAGCTTTTATATATATAATAGCTAGTATTGATAACAACATACAAAATGTTTCCCAAATATTGTCTTAATTTATCCTCACTAAAACCCTACAAGGCAAATGCTATTATTTCCATTTTACAAATGAGTAAACTGAAGCCAATATAGGGGAAGTGTTTTTCCCAGGGTCATATAGATATTAAGGATCAGAGGCAGGATCTGAACTAAGCTAATTCCATCCAGCACTCTATCCATCATGGTGTATCATGAAACTCCCAGGAACAGTCCCTCCAATTTTTCCTATTCAGTAATTTACATCAATAGAGCCTGATGATACATTTTGAATATATGTTCCCTGATAAATTTTCTCCATTTGAAAAGTTTGCTCATATGTGTCCTTTGTCCATTTTATCTTTTGTTATCATTTCTCTCTTTTTCTTCATGAACTCTTCCCTTAGTCATAGGTTCAAAACAGTAATATCTTTTCCTTTCCCTTCTATTTTTTTTAGATATGATGTGACCTAAGCTATGCATCTATTTGTCGCTTATCTTGGTAAAACAGTATGAAATGTTGGTCTAAACCTTATTTCTGACAAATTTCTTTCCATTAAAAAAATTCACTGAATTAAGATTTTATTGGGGTCTTTGGACTTATTAAATACAAAGATTTAGTTTAGTTTGTTTCTATTTCTTGAACATTTAATTTGTTCCACTGATCAACCTGTACCAAATCATTTTGATAATCTTTGCATCATAGTACAGGTTGAGAGCTGGTACTCTTAAATCCTCCTTTCACACTTTTTTTCTTTATTTCTGTTGAGATTGTTTGCCTTTTTTTTCATTTCCATGAATATGTGAATGACTTTCCAAGGAATGGCATGTGAATGCAACAATATATTGTTGTTCTTTTTAAAATTTTTTTAAAATTATTTTTAAATTTTGAATATTTTCTCCCAGTTACATATTTCATGTTCTTTCCCTCTCCCCCAATCCCTTAGCCGAAGCATAATTCCACTGGGTTTTAAACGCATCATTGATCAAGACCTAATTCCATAATATTGATAGTTGGACTAGAGTTATCATTTAGTGTCTACATCCCCTATTATATCCCCAACAGCCCATGTTTTCAAGCAGTTGTTTTTCTTCTGTGTTTCTCCTCTGAATGTGGCTAGTTTTCTTTCTCATAAGTCCCTCAGCCTTGCTCTGGATCCTTGCATTGCTGCTAGTATAAAATAATGAAATGAATGTGTTTTGAAGAAATCTGTAAAGAAGTGAAATAATGTAGAATAATGGGAACAGATAAAAGATAAAAGGCTATATTATAACAAAATTATAAAAAATTAGAATCTTTGACAAACTTAAATCTTCTCAATGGAATGATCAACCATGAGTTTAGAGGATCAAAATACGGAATGCTATCCACCTCTTTAAGGAAAGGTAATGCCTTTGGTGCACAATGGGTCTTACTCTTTGAAAATGGATAAAACAGGAACTTGACTTTTGGTTGAATAATCGAACAAAAGTCTTTAGTTCAAAGGCTATGTTTTCTCTGTCTCTCTGTTTCTCTGTCTCTGTCTCTGCCTGTCTCTCTCTCTTTTTTTCCTGAGTGCTACAGAGAAAGGGGTGGGAGAGAAAATAAATTCAAATTAACTGAAAAAATTTTATTTAAACATTCATAGAGGAGAAGGAAGTTCATAAGAAAGTACAGGCAAGCAAGAAGACTGAAAAAGTGAATTTAAGAATTTATATATATTTTAGTTTATGAAAATGATAAGGATGAAATGAAGAGTCATTTTCAAAAAGAATTTTCATTTAGAGTTCCAGAATTTTAAAAAAAGAAATAAAAATACACCTCTCTCATTACAAAGGTGAATGACAGGACTGCTCATACTGTGAAATGCAACTGATATGGCATATTGATTGGTTTTTTTGCAAAGCCATCTTATGTCTTTCTTTTTCTTTATAAGATCCTTGTTATAGGAGCAGCTATATCTGGAAGGTCTTGAGTTTAAATCTGTCCTTTCTCACTTCTTAGCTGTATGATCCTGGGCAAGTCACAAACTCAATTGCCTCTCCCTTGCTAATCTTTTGCCTTGAAACCAATAATTAGTATTGATTCTCAGGGTTTAAAAAACTTTTTGTTACAAAGGAAGCTACTAGGGGAAAAAACATTTATTTTGAAATAGAGGTGATGTAAAAAACAACAATGACAGCAAAAGGCTCAGATCTAATCTTACCTTCTTCAGCAGATTTTTCTCGTTCTCTAGTTGCTAGTGCCTTCCCTCTCAGATTACCTGTCATCTGCTATGAATATATCATATCCATATCTATTTAATTGTATTTATCTCATACTGTAGAATGTGAGCTCCAAGAGGACGGAGACAGTTTTCGTCATTTTTTGTAACTCCAGATCATAGTAGAATAATGGCAGGAACATAGGAATCAGTTAAGAAATGCTTATTGACTAAATCCACACTCTCCTCAATTTCTACACATTCATTGCTTTTCGTTCTGTACCATGGGTCCAAAGAGGACAAAACTGTAGTTTCTCTTATATTTGACAGTCTTTCAAATACTTGATGACAGCGGTGTTATGAAATTCAGATGATATATTGCATATAAAGCACTTTGCAAAACTTAAAAGTGTCATACAAGAATTATTATTAATATTATTATTATTAGGGGAAGGGGAGAGAAAAGAGAGGAAGAGAGGGTAGGGGGAAGCGAGAAAGAGAAAAGAGAGAGCAAAGGAGAAAGGAATGGAAGTTGTAAGGGAAAGAGAAGAGAGAAAGATAGGCAGGCAGACAGACAATTAGAGTAAAGAAGAGACATACAGATATATACACATAGATGTACCAAAAGTATACCAAATACCACAGGTATACCAAATATTTAAAAAAATTCTTGGTTTGGTCCTGATGCTGTCAATAAGACAAAGTCAGGGTAAAAAAGGTAAAAATATTTTATTAGTACAGCTAGGCAACAAGTATTTATGTGGTTCTATCATGAATATCAGATGTTGCTTTTTTCCCCCAACCATTTACCTTCTGTTTGGAATCAATACTGTGTATTGGTTCCAAGACAGAAGAGCAGTAAGGGTTAGGCAATGAGGGTTAAGTGACTTGCCCAGGATCACGCAGCTAGGAACTATTTGAGAAAAGATTTGAAATCAAGACCTCCCATCTCCAGACCAGGCTCTTTATCCACTGAGCCACCTGGCTGCCCCTTGACATTATTTTTGTAGACTGATGAAAACAATTTCTATGTAAGGGTAAAAGTATGCTAATTGGTACAGTATCATGAGGAAATGGATTATGTCCCACCTCAGCTCCTCCCCTGTGCCCAAGTGTGCATAAGCAAGGTATTTCTGGATGGCATCTCTACATTCTGGCAACATAGCTACAAAAAGTCAAAGGTGCAAACATGGGGTCTTTCAGAATAACTGCATACGTGGTTGACTTTGCACAAAGCCAATGCAACAGTGGCATTTGGAATGGTATAATGTTACACACCCATAATCTCCCACCTCTGCAAGGAAAGTCCATTTTCTTCTCTCTTCTTCCAGGTCAAGTCAATATATTAATAAATGTTTACAGATTTCAGAAAATTGACTCTAGTGAGTCTGGGAAGGAGTCAGGGCCATTTGGTTGGGATTACAGAACATAAATCATGGCAAGATCTGTTCTCAAGCCTGATGACTTATTCTCTCTCTCTAGTGTCCATTAAAGGCTTCCTCAATATTTATATAAACTAAAGAAAATAAAAGTCAGGAAACGGTCTAATGATGTCTGAATACCTTATGATTTAAGAACTTTTAATGAAAAATTAAATTCACCCTTGTTTCCACTGGCAGAGGTATACTTACAAAGTTATTGTATTAAATTGTCTGAGATGTGTGTGTGTGCGTGTGTGTGTGTGTGTGTGTGTGTGTGTGTGTGTTTTATTGTGGCAGCCCATTCTGGCATTCAGTCTAAAATTTTTCTAAAAGAAACCCTCCTCATGGAGGGCAGAGAGAAACTTCACTCTCCAAAGAAGGACTTGCCTTGAACATGAAGATATAATATACCTTGATAGCACGTACAAGTAGTTTCTCAATCACATGAAAAAAAATCATATAGCCCTGTTGTTAGCTTCTTTTCTTGTTAGAAATTAATGTTGAGCTTCATCTAGCAGAGATGGTATATAACTGGGTTTCTTTTTATGAGTGCTTAATACCCCTCTGCTTCAAGAGAATATTTCTGCCGGGTCCCCTAGACAAATAATGAAAACATCAAGAAGTGAAATGTACTATGTGCATTGCTTACTAACTGGTCCCAAGAATTGAGTAAATGTAGCACACCTGGATAAGCTAAAATGCACTTTCTAACTTCCATGATGACCTGTCACTCTAAATACTGTATTTCAGTAGCTTTTATCAGGAGCATTCTCTCCCCCTCAAGGCTTTCCAAATGAGACTCACATTTCACATGGTCTCCGAGGCAATTTTCTATGATTTCTCACAAACCCTGAGCTCCAAACATTATTAAGATTTTTCCATATACATTACAAACCTCTCTGCAGCCCAACAGTGAATCATCATAATTTGGTTATGCCAAATCCGTAGGTGATCGAAACAATAAAAAGGAAATCAAGAAAAGGCTCATGCTGAGTTTTAGCAAATGATTTCTGACCAGCTTGACAGCTCTATGAAGTTTTAAGGAGTGTGTTCATTCTCTCCGAAGCACACACACTCTGGTTCATTATCTCAGGCTATGGACATGCCCTCCCAGCAGGCAGACACACTCCCTCTTTACTTCTATGCCTAAATCTTCTTAATGGAAATGTATGTAGTCTTCAATGTTTACTTTGGAGATCATTCTTAGAGACCTGGTCCCCTCCTTAGTTACTGGATCTTCTGCAAAATCATTAGTTAAAAAAAAAAAAGCACATTTTAAACTAAAAGCTACCTGAAATATAACATTCCATTTTTTCCCTATTTGAGGCTTGTTATAAGGTAGATTTGGGAAAGTGGCTCATCATTCATATAGAAGCATGTTTTGAAATCAAATATATATTTGCTCCCAATTAAGACAAAACTGACAAGTCCTCTCTCTTCCCCCCAACAGATCTAAATTCAGACTCTTTGATTTTGGTCTTTTGAAATTCAGCATCATATGGTGCAAAGAATAATGGTTTGTGATTTATGAAACTCAGGTTCAAATCCCACCTTTGACACTTAGCAGATAGCAAAGTGGTATGATACATAGTGTTGGACCTGGAATCAGAAAAATGAGTTTTGCTTCAGATGTTTATTAGCTCTGTGATACTGAGCAAGTCATTTAACTTCTGGTGACCTCAGTTTTCTCATCTGCAAAATAAGGAAAATAATAACACCCATCTCCCAGAGTTGTTGTGAGAATAGTTTTGCATATCTTAAAGTGCTTTATCCATGCATTTTTTTGTTCTATCTATGTGATCTAAAGGAAATTGTTTCATTTCTCTGGGCCTCTGATCCCTCTCCTATACAATAAAGAAGTTGAACTAGAGGTTCTCTAAGGTTCCTTCTAGCTCCAAATACTATGGTCCTATGATCAGACGAAAGAAAATGAGGCTATCATTACCTTTTCATTGTAATTCCAGAAATATCTCATACGAATGGATAAATGGTGAATGTAAAAAAAAATACTAGAAAAAATAGTGATTTCCTCCTTGGAAGGAACTTATTTCAACATCTTAGATTATAACTCATAAGTGATTTAGGAAATAAGTCCTAGGGAGTTGCCAGAGGCTCAGAGAGGTTAAATATCCGAGTGCCACATAAATAATGAGTGTCAGAAACTGGATATGAGTATGGTTATTCATGACTCTAACCCCAGAATTCTATCAGCCACAGGAGCCAGTTTACTAACTGCTGAAACTCATGATAATTAATGTTACTTTGAACAAAAATGTTAAAGAAAAAAAAAGAATGACTACCTATTTTAAGTACCATCTTGCTCAAAAGGATGTTTATCCACACCTCTCTCTTCTTGTTGATGTAGCTAAGAGAATAAAAATGTTACCTAAATAAAGAACTTTGAGAAATTTGGACAATAGGATCCAAGTGCTGGACCTAGAACTAAGAAAACTCTTCCATCTCTGCCCCTTACGTTTCTTATTGATCTCTCTTGCAATTCTTGCCTCCTCCTCCTACTCCCTACTATTAGCTTTTGGTATTCTAAAACATTAGTGGTCAGCATAGTTTGCCCACAACCCAATGTCAGCATTCAAAGCTCCATTAATTTCAAGTGAACAACTCTTTCCAAAGGCAGTGACATTGATGGAGTTGGTTGCCCAGTAAAAGCTATATTGAAACTTGGGGTGGGTGGAGAGATTAGTATAAACATCCCTAGTTTACACAATTTAACAATCTGCTCTGACAGCCAGTAGCCGCTGGGATGTTCTCATGCCTAGAGCCCTCCACTCACGTCACTCAAGTGGATATCCTCCTGATTGCCTAATAGCTGTGATTGATACACAGGATTCTGCCACATTCCCCAGTAGTGGCGGAGGCAGTAAGTTCCTCTGTGTGATATTCCTTTATTTTATACTCTTTGAATAGTGATGGAGTCTTGCTCCTCAGGGTGGTGATAAAATGAAGTAGAGATGTATAAGAAACAGAAGAATTGGGGACAAAGGAAGCTTCTTTTAGCTTTTAGTGAAA
This sequence comes from Gracilinanus agilis, assembly GCF_016433145.1. Taxonomy (NCBI): domain Eukaryota; kingdom Metazoa; phylum Chordata; class Mammalia; order Didelphimorphia; family Didelphidae; genus Gracilinanus; species Gracilinanus agilis. The sequence continues at coordinate 183,433,515 of NC_058133.1, forward strand.
ATTAAGCCAATACTTTGGTGACCGGCATGTAGATTATGCATCTTATGGTCAGATTTTACTCCTAGAATCACTTCTCCTAGTCATTCAACATGTTCTCTTGGCTACTTCCCTGCATCGCTGATCTAGCGTATGTTCATGGGATGCAAAGTAATATTAATTAATTTTAATGGTAATCTGGGCCAAATGTAATTAGGAAAGTAAATCTGGTGCAAAAGAAAACCATATGTTGGAATTTTAAGTCAAATATAAATGAAACTCTGATTACTTACCACTTTTGACTAATTGAGCCATTATTCTTCTCTTAATCTTGATAATAGTGAATCAACTCTTCTGAATTTCCCACCCCCCTCCTTGGAAAGATTCCTTTTTTTCTCCCCAGTTAAAATGTGATTTTAATTTCAAGGACCTACTAAGTATAGATAGTAGATCTAGTGCCAGGCCTGGATTTAGATGACTGATCTTATTTTTTTTGAGTTCAAATCTGGTCTCAGACTAGTTGTAAGACCCTGGGCAAGTTTGCCTCACTTCCTCCCTTATAAAATGAGCTAGAAAAGGAAATTGCAAACCACTCTATTATCTTTGCCAAGAAAACCCTATTTAGGGTCCCAAAGAGTCTGACATGACTGAAACGACTGAACAACAACAAAAACTATGTATAGAACTATTTGATAGATAACTCAGAAAAATATATAAGGTGTTATTTCTGCTGTCATTTAGGTCATAGTTGAGTTGGAAGTATGATACATAGAAGAAAAATTAAAATAAAAAGTGATGTGTAAATATACGGGGTCCTGGCCATTGAAAATTCCAGCATTTGAATATATGAGGTGTTCTGCCAAACACCAAACATTCACATGATGCATACACATGAGATATTTGGTGAGCCTGCCCTGGATTGTAAGATGGAGAGTCCTGATTTCTACATTGAAATAGGCAAAAGCACTATATGAGGGGGCAGCTGGGTAGCTCAGTGGATTGAGAGCCAGGCCTAGAGATGGGAGGTCCTAGGTTCAAATCTGACCTCAGACACTTCCCAGCTGTGTGACCCTGGGCAAGTCACTTGACCCCCATTGCCTACCCTTACCACTCTTCTGCCCTGGAGCCAATACATAGTATTGACTCCAAGACGGAAGGTAAGGGTTCAAAAAAAACAAGCTTTATATGATTGATTCTTTTTTTTAAAACCCTTACCTTCCATTATAGAATCAATACTATGTATTGGTTCCAAGGCAGAAGATGGTAAGGGCTAGGCAATGGGGGTTAAGTCACTTGCCAAGGATCACACAGTTAGGAAGTGTCTGAGGCAATGGTTCCCAAACTTTTTTGGCCTGCCACCCCCGTTCCAAAAAAATATTACTTAGCTCCCCTGGAAATTATTTTTTTTAAAAAAATTAATAGCAATTAATAGGAAAGATAAATGCACCTGTGGCCATCACTGCCCCCCAGGATCACTGCAGCACCTACCAGCCCACTTTGAGAATCATTGGTCTAAGGTCAGATTTGAATCCAGGACCTCCTGTCTGTAGGTCTGGCTCTCAATCCACTCAGCCACCCAGCTGCCTCCCTGAGTCACTGATTCTTATCTACTTACTTAGGACCAAACAGGTTTCTTTTGCTGTTTGCTGAGCCAGAAATAAATGTGCATAAAAATGGTCCTCTTTGAAACAAGATGAACCAAAAGGAAACAATTACAAAATAATTTACACATAACTAGAAGCAGATTCATTAGATATCTAGGAAGCTATATGGCAGGACGAATAGTGACCATGACTGAATGATGGAACTCCCATTGGTCAGGTCCCCCATTGCCCCTTATGTATGTATAAATACAAAGGTCTAATTGAGTACTAAGGAAGGAAGGATTATTCTTTACTTGAAGAATCAGTGGATTTGTGGATAAGGAGATATTTGAGTAGAGCTTTAAAAAACAGAGGATAGTACAGAGGGTATATATGAAGGAGCTGTCAGGTATGGGGAGAATATGGACAAAAGTGAAACAGAACAGGCTATGTATGAGGGATGGCAATTATGCTTATACTGCAAGAGTATAAAGTGTAAATCCTTCCAACTTCCAATTTCTATCTGTCTGGATATTCAATTTGATATACATTTAGACAGTACCATAATAGAGAGAAAGCTTATTAAGAATCAGGTACATTTTCATTCAAGTCACATCTTCAGCACCTACTGGTTGTGTGATCCTACATTCTATTTAACGCTATTTATGTTCCATTTAATGTTTCGACACTTGAGACAGCTCTCTAAATAACCCCTCTATTTCTGTAGAGGAGATCTGTTCCCTGGAAACGTCCTCACACCAGTGGAATCACACAGCTGGCCCATTTATTTGACTCCTACTCAAAATGAGCACCTTTCTAGTCACTCATGAAGAAGAATAGATGGATTAAAGCATGGGGTCTGCTCTCAATGAACAAAACAATAGTAAATGAATTAGGAAGCATTTCACATAATAATGATACAAAGTAATCTATTTGATCAATGGGTGATGGAGGTGCAAACGAAGTGCATTTCAAGATCTGAAAAGAAGTAGGGAGGGGAGATTCAAATCTATTCCTATGTAAGTGATCTATGTCAAAAACCAAAGAAATATAACTACCATAAGGGGCCAGCCCAGGGAATTCCTGCTCAGCCCTATAAACCATGAGTAATTATCCAGGAATTCAGATATTAAAGCTATGTAATATTTCCCCAAGAAGTATCTTAAAGAAAAGAATCAAAACTCTTGGAGTTTCAGAAAGAAACGAAAGACCAGAATATCTCCAACTCCTATGAGGAATTATTCAAGAACAGAACTTAGCCATTATCTTCATCTTTGATTTTATGACACAAAACAAATTGTAAAATTTAGTATAGAAAACCTCTTACTGAGCCTTGTTAGCTGAGAGAAGGATAGTATCATTATTCTGGTTTTGGGAGTAAGAAAATCCAGCATGGAAAAAGTTAAATTATTTGCCCAAAGACATTCAGTAAAGGATTGATGTCTTTTGGAGAATGCTTCCACCCTCCCCTTTCCTAATTCTTGAACCTCCACCATAGTAACTGATCATCTTAAAAACAGCCTTGGTTTACAAGATGAAGTGCAACTGATAGAACTCAGTGATAATAATATCCAATTTAAAGCAGATGCAATCTGAACAAGTAACTTCTTAAAGATGCTTTCACTTGTCTCAAGTGAAGATATCTAAAGATCTTCTTTCTCTTATTGTACCCTGTAAGAGAAAGATATAGACAATAAAATAATGATTAAAACATGGTTTCCAAGCATGTGAAATTGTAATAATTTTAAAGCCAAATGGTAGAAACAGATTCCTCTGTCAGGGTGCTAAAAAAATCAACTTGGTAAATATTTCAGAAGCTTCCAGTAATCATATTTTTCAAACATTCAGCATGCATATTGTGTGTAAGCCTGATTTACAATGCCTTCAAGGCATAAGAAGTAATATCAAATTGACATTTAAATATTATGAAATCAAATGACAACTATTTCTAGACATTACAGAGATAATTATATGAATTCAAGGAGAGCCGGGAATGAAATGCAATGTAATCATCTGAGTCCTCAAGTCATTTTATTGGGCTTACTTTTTCTAGGAAACAGGACAGGTGACATCTTCTAAGAGTTGCTACACAATAAAGAAGTGTTGAATTGAACCATAAAGTAAACCCTTTGATTTCTGTCTTCCATGTATTGTGTGAAAGATTGTTGGTGGCACACTAAAGATTAAAATATTCATGATTGCAGATTTTTACATTTTAATCACTTTGTATATTTCTTATCATGCTTGGAAAACATGAACATTTTAAAGAACAAAATAGGATTAACTAAGAAATTCTGAATCTATGTATATGTATATATAGATATATGCATTTTAGACTTTTAAAAATATATACTTTAACTTTAACATGGTGGTTGTATTTTTGCCCTACTTGACTATGTTGCCTACTTCTGATCTTTGTTTTATCGTCTGCTTTGTATTTTTTAATGATTCAATTATTTTTTCTTTGTAGAACTGACCCTATCCTCAACTCCTTCTTTCATAATTTTTGACTAGATAAAAATAAAAGCCCTTATTTGAAACAAATATGCATAACCAAGCAAAACAAAAACACATATTGCCTTTGTCTGAAAATGTCTATCTGATTTTGTAGCTTTACTCTATCCTCTTTCTGCTAAGAGAAAGAAAGCATGCTTTATCATTAGTCTTTTGATATTAAGATTGGCCAATTTATGGATCAGAATTCCAGATTATTAAAGTTGCTTACCATTGCAATGTAGGGTGCTTGGCTACCTACCTCACTAGACAATGATTCCTAGCCTAGTGCTCTATTCACCGTGTCCCCTACCTGCCATCATGGCCAATAGCAAGCAGTTAAAAGATATCTTAAGATGTTCTGAAGTAGTGGGGAAGAGAAAGAAGAGTCTTCCATCATGTAGCTCCAGGGTGGTGCTACATTATGCCTTGAAGTAGCTTCCTAGGTCTGACTGTTCTCCCATCATCTCATCAGTCTACTGCTTGTCTTTCTGTGCAGTTCTGGATTAGATAGAAGAGTTTTCTTTAACTTATTTTCAGTTTTCTTAATCATAGCTCTATCTGGGAACCTTTTATATAATTATTGAGGCCTAAAAGGGAAAGCTGGGCCCCTCTATGTCCTTGAATATGTAGGAGGTCAATAAGAGAAACAGAGTCTCAAACAGATATTTTTATCAGGACTGCATTAAGAGCTACTCTGCTAGTCAGAGTCAGACAGGATGGGCCACCTAAGATAAAAATATCTATTTGAGACTCTGTTTCTCTTATTGGCCTCCCACATTAATTTGTCCTCTTAACCAGAAATCTTCACAGTTAAATATTAAATTGAATATAGAGTCACTTTCCCCCTTAGATATAGAAGTATCAGAAGAAATCATGAGAAAAAGATGGTTTAAGGATGATAAATATCTGGACTGAAATTACTACAAGCAAGCAGGAAAGTCCATTCAGATTTTAAATGTTTGTTAAAGACAATTTTCAATTTAGTCACTTAAAAAAACATCATATGATTAGAATTGATTATTTACTATAAGAATTGGAGAGTCTTTTGCCAGGGCAATTCCCAATCAATAAAAAAGATGTGTTAATTAAATGGCTCTTTCTGCAGGTTACTCTGGTGGCCACAGAGAAAGCAGTAAAAAAACAATATAACCCCTTCCCTCAGAGAATTTATATACATACACAGAATTTATATACCTTAAAGGGATATAAGAGCATTAAAAAAGCTTGTGCACAATATTTACAAAGCAAATATCAGGTGAGGGAAGAGAGACATTTAGCTAGCTGAGGTAGCACAGACATAATTCAGAAAGAAAGTTATGTACAGATTTGTTTCACTCTGTATGTGTTTAAAAATAATAAATATTTGTCATAAAATAGCATCAAAGCTCTCACTCCATAGCAGAAGTGATGAAACTCAGGGGCTTGACTAAAACACACACACAACACACACAATCCTTATATTATTACTGGATGTTAGATGTACAATTCTTAACCTTAAAGATTCTAATGCGTTGCATTCTAATGAGGGGTGATACATGTAAGGAAGAGTAGTCAGTTTGGTGGGAAAAGGAGCCTAGTCAGTCAGTAGAGACAAAAAGAATTAGATTGACACACTCCTGGCAGAAGCCAAGAACATTGGAAGAATTGTATCGATCATGGTTTCAGAATTGAAGTTAGTGTGGGAAATGAGAGAATTGAAAGGATACCTACAGTGGAGGTAAGAGGATTGATGGGGCTGTTCATAAGTAGAAAGTGGAGAAAGACTAGAAACATCACGAACAATAAAGAAGATAAGAAAGTTGTTTAGGTGAGAAGAAATGAAGACGAATAAAAAAGTCATTTCGGTGATAGTTGAGAACAATGAATAAATTAATAAGGAGGCAGAGAAGCTGAAAGATGAGCGGTTTCTGAAATCTCATCCATGAAAGAGAATAAAAGTGAAAAAATAAAAATGAAACAGGCCCAACAAAGATGATTAATAGGATTCTGCTTGAGACTGACCCTGTGAAGACAAGAGTTAAAAACAGCTTCTTGTTGTATCAGTCCTGTTTTAGTCTGATAAATCAGTCAATTAGTGTCCAAGTTCAAAATACTAGATTTTGAAAACTATTGCATTAAAAGAAGTCCTCATTTTTATAATAAGAGGCACTGGTTGTAAAATGCCTAAAATTAGGAAGCAATCAGTAGCTCTGTAATCCAGTACTCATTTGCTCTCAAGCGGAAGCTCTATTCAACATCATCAATCCTAAAATGCAGTTTGCTGCAACATGGCATGCAAAATCCATTTTGATTTGGAAAATCTATTCTGACATGGCTAGATCTAAATCTATTTTTCTCCTGGTTTTACTGGGACAAGAAAAATCCATCAACCTCCATAAACCATTTCTTCTACTTGTGATTGGTTAATCTCCAAGGGTCCCTCAATCCTGAGTTGCATGTCATCATTCTAACTCCATATTAGACCCATGTTCATTCAGACTGTAATCACCCCCCCCCATGGTATGATCTCTAGACCAACAGACAGGTGATAGCTTTTATTCTTTGCTCTGGACAGCAGAGCACACACGAATAAATCACTAAGATATACATGGTAATAGTACACACACACACACACACACACATACACACACACACACACACACACACACACACACACATACACAGTGTAATATAGCAATTATCTTCACCCCAAACATTTTACTCTATAACTGTTGCTGCTGCTCCAACATACAAATTGGACCAATAGAAATGAGCGTGGGAGGATCTAAGGCACTCAGTGCTGCACTCCCTGAGACCATGTCTCATTATATTTATCCTAGGCATTTTCTGCCCATGCAAAAAGCATGAATTCAAGTGAAGGAGCATCTATTAAACCTTTTCTATGTACCAGTACTGTGCTAAGTGCTACAGATACAAAGAAAAGCAAAAACACAGCCCTTAGGAGCTGGCATATATGATTATACCATATAATGGGTGAGACAAACTGAAAGCAACTATATACAAACAGAATTTATAAAGGGTAAATTGGCAGCAATCTCAGAGGGAAGCAGTAGCAGTAGGGGTGAGGGGAGAATGGACAGAAACAGCCTTTTAGAAAAGGTAGGATTTGTGCCTAGTGAATTGCCCTCCTCCCCTCCAATAATTAAATCGACCTGACCATTGCTTCTGGAATGAGTATATCAATGCTTTTTCTGATTGTCACACTCACTTTTTCTGCCACTTTGAAGTCCACAAAAGCCTCCCCTGTCCATGACTCCCTGCTGTCTTCTGACTCACTTTACTAAAATTAAGCTCCTTAAAGTTGGGGCTTTCTTACTTCTCTATTTGTAATGATAGGTACTAGCACAGTTTTATTACCACCCAATACTTTATTCCCATTCTTCTTCAAAGCTCCTCACTTATTACACAGTGCAACTTGATCCTTCCCCTATTGGCTTCACCAATTCTCTTTATATCATATGCAGATTCCTTGAAGATTATCATGTTTCTTATCTTTTTGTTCTACAAAATGCCCATAGTTACTTCATTTTTGTTTATCTTTCTTGTTTGTTTTTACCAGAATCATGATTTCACTAATATAATACCAATGAACAAATTGTCCCTCTAGCTACAGAGGACTTTAGTCTTAGAGATTTACAACTTATAATCATAGAGGCATGCCTGTAGCATTGAGGAGTGAAGTGCCCATGGACTCAGGCCCAGTATGTGTAAGCCAATGAACTTGTATTTGGATCTTCTTTATTCTAAGCCTGGTTCTCTGGTCACTAACCAAACTACTTCTTTACTCAAAGATTGGTAGTAGTAGCACCGGTAGCAGTAGTAACAATATTGATAGAAGTAGTAGTAATAATAATTGGTATTGTTGTTTAGTACTACTAGTAGAATTAATAGCAGTAGTACTAGTACTAGCACTAGTAATTGTTTTTGCTGTAGTATTAGTGATATGTGCATATGCTAGCCTTTCTCTATCTCTCTTTTGATAGACAGATAGAAAGATTAGATAGATGGATAGATGGATAGATAGATAGATTTTTAATATTTGCAAAACATTTTACAGTAAGACCTCATTTTATCCTCACAACAATCCTTGATGGTAGGTGTTATTTTTCCTATTTTCACAGATGAAGAAACCAAGGCAAATAGAAGTTAAATGATTTGTCCAGAGTCATAGAACTAATAGATTTTTATTTAAAAGATTGGTCTTTATTTCTGGGAGATAATTTGGGTCATAGGAACATAGGATCATAAATTATTTAAATCTGAAAAGTCATCTACTGAGTGTGATAATGAGATTAAATCTACCCTGCTCATCTTTAGATTTAATCACCAAAGGTGAAAACATCTCCACTTAACTCACAAGTTGGGTGTTCTGTAACCCATGTGTGCTAGAGTGAGTGACAAATCATAATTTACTGACTGCCTCCTGGGCAGTCCTAAGAAAAGCATCTGTTGTGATTGGTCATGTAAACTAAGAGGAAGGCACAGGAAGTGACGCAAAAAAGGCCACTTTAAAAAGACACCTCAGTGAGATCAGCTTCTCTTTTCTTATTCGTGAACAGGAACTGAAGGAGCGCTTCTGGTTCGTGACCTGGACCTGGGACCTTAAGACCTTGGTGAGACTGCTCTTAAATCTCTCTCTTAGAACTACACTTGGTGAGTAAAGAAGGCTGACTCCTTTAACCTCCCAGGATGTAATAGCCTCTGGGATGCTCCCTTGATTGGGAGAATCCCTTGTGGCTAAAACCCTTGTTTAATGACTTTTAGGTTCTGGCTGGGCCTCTGGAGACCTGCTGGAGTAAAGCCCAGATTTGAAAACAAATCTAGTTGTTAGATCTTCTACTCTACCCTCTTCTCATTTCTCTACTTCCACTTTCTCCTATATTTTGTAAATAAATTTCCATAAAAGTCATTTTGACTTGAGGTTATTCTTTAATTGGGAATTGATAATTATTCAATTCCCTTGTGACGTAACCTTTTAATATATTCAATCAAAACCCGTTTTTCCCCCTTACATGAGTGCAACCTTCTCATTTTAAAAGTGAGCATGTTGTAAAGATGAAGTAGAGATATTTTAAGCTTCTTTCCCAGGTACTTGCACAACTAGTAAATGATTGAGTCATGATTCAAACTCAGAATTTCCTGACTCATGTCCAATATCTATTACACTAACTAGCTGCCTCATTGGAAGGATGATTTAATTAAATTAGAGAGCCATTAAAGGAGCTTTATTTTTCCCTAAAAAAATCCTAATGGAATAGGAATTATTATAGGTAGAAAAGTCCTCCTGATAGGCTAGTTTATGAATGACATAACAGAATAATATCAAGCCTTAGAACATTCTAAAGTCTCCTAAATATCCAGAGGAAGAACTGTGGGAGTATAAACACAGAAGAAAAACAACTGTTTGATCAATGGGTCAATGGGGATATGATTGGGGATGTAGATTCTAAATAACCACCCTAGTGCAAATATCAATAATATGGAAATAGGTCTTGATCAATGACACAAGTATAACCCAGTGGAATTGCATGTTAGCTATGGGAGGAGGGTGAAAGGAGGGGAGGGAAAGAACATGAATCATGGAACCATGGAAAAATCAATAAAATAAGTAAAAAATAAGTAAAATCTCCTAAATAGCTCCATCATAATACAAAAGAATTCTGCCCAAGAATTTCCCCCAGTGGATGAAGAATGCTTATTAGCCACACTATAATAAGGATAGCCAGAAAATAGAGTTGACATCAGAATCACAGAATCAAGAGAGTTCTAGTTAGGAGTAAGGCAGCATGGGACAAGAAGGTACTATTGGCTCTTGAGGAAAAAATTAAATAATGTTACTAATACTATTTTGGGCAAGCCATTCAACCTCCCTGAGACTTGGTTTTCTCTTTGAATAATGATTAAAAAAAATACTTGTTCCAGAAAAGAAGTGTCTACATCTTAATTAGGCAGGCAGCACAATTGGGAAATGAATTGATAACAGAACTGAATGAGAGGAAGAATCCAGATTAAACTGAATTTTTAAAACTGAAGAGCTCTCTAAATGACCCTAAGCTTCTCCCTTTAACAATAGCCTATGTTTTAAATACCACTATTCATCTAGTGATTCCATAGACAGGGCTTGTGGAGGATGGAATGGAATATAATTCAAGAACAATGGATAAATTCATAAGTAGATTGTAGCCTATTACTAATAAAGAATTGTATAGGACAGGAGAAACACCATGTCAAAATTTACCAAAGAATTATAGGATTAACCTTGACCAAATCAACTATAAATTCTTATCTGCTATTTAATTCCTTACCTTCTTATACTTTTACTGCTCAACTGCTCATACTATTGCTAAACCTCACCTCTGGACTACTCCTGCCATCTGTCTCTTTCATTCCTACTCATGCTCAGTGAAAATAAACTGGATGAAGTCTCACAATGGTGCTGGCTGGGTACACTATAAATTCACATTATTCAGTTTCCACTTAACTTTCATTGAAATAAGGCAATCTGTTTTAGACCTTCCTAATTGATTCCCTAACATACTCCTTACAGTTACTATTTCAAATCTCTTCTCTCTTCAAATCTTGCACACTACCCACCTACACCCTTCCACTCAGCTGAGGACCTTGCTTCTTTCTTTATTGAAAAACTAGAATACATTTGAAGAAAGATTCCTCTTTTCTTCAATTCAACTCAAAACCCCTTGACACAATGCCTCTTTATATTAATTTCTAACAAGTTGACCTTTCTTGTTAAGCTTAGTCCAATTATATGCCCCTCATCTCAGTTCTTCCCCTCTTTTCTAGGATTTTGACCCCCTTAAAAACATGTCTAAATCTCACCATTCTAAAACAACCCCCTCCCAATTCTCTTTACTAGATCCATCTCCTGAAGCAATCAAGTCATATCTCTTCTTCTCTGAGTCGAACTCTTAGAAAAAAAATCTGACTTTTTCTTCCAATTTCTTCTCTCTAAATTCTTCCTTTTTTGTACTTTGGATTCTAACCTTCTGACTCAACTGAAACTTCTTTTTCCACTATCAGTTGTTGTTCAGTAGCCCAATCTGATATTCTTTTCTCAGAAATTTTCCTTCTCCAAATATTTTCTGCATATATGCCATCTCCTCCTCCTTAGATACTATCTTTTCTCTGCGTTTTAATGACACTATCTGTTGCTTTGCTAGGGAGTTCCCTCTACCTGTGTAATAACAAATCTAGTCCTATTTCTGTCTCTATTATTAGCCAAGAATGAAACCCTGGACCATTCACTCAAAGATTTAACAATGTCTTTTCCTGTTCCTTGAGATGTCTAATTAACAAATACTTATTGAGGTTCTGTTTTTGCCAAGTGACTACCCTATTAGTGCAGGTTCATCATTAGGATGAAATGAAGTACTTGTATGTCATTCAATAGTTAATAAAGGGAGATTTATTAGTCAAAGTTTGGAAAGGATAATAAGTATCAGTCAATCACTTTGATAAGGTAGGCATGGACCACCTCATCTCCAAATAAGAAAGAATCTAGTTAGGAGGGCAGGGTGTAGCTATCCCCATGTCCCTGGGATATCTGACAAATCAATTAGGGCAAATCTTTTCTGTCCTTAAATAATCAGGAAGTCATTTCAATATAGAAGCTAACAGGTACCTACATCAAGAGAAGTACAGTTGAACTTTGAAGTTGCCAGGGACTTTCTAGAAGCTGTCCCACCATTTAAAAAATAATTTCTAAAGGACTTTTGCTACACAGTTCTCATGACATCAGCCACACTAGGGAGATAGGTGATAAACTAATTAATTAAAAAAACCTAAAAAATATATAGAACATCATAACCTCCCTCCCTCTTTCCATCTCCACTCTCTCATTCTCTCTCTCATTTTCTCTCTCTCTTTCTCATATATCCTCATTCTCTCTCTCTCCACATATGTGTGTATATTATATGTATATATAATAAATGTATATTTTCCTTTTTCTATAGTGGCCCTTCCTTTTCTCCCCCTTGCTTTCCTATAGTTCTCCTTTTCTATATTGTGATTATATTTTTTCAAAAAACTTTCACTCATATTATATAACTTTTTGTAGAAATGAGCTCTTTCACAAAACAGATTCAATTCCAGAAAAAAAAATGTTTCCTTTATTATGTAGGGGAAAAAAGGTAGAGAAAATGAGTTGTTGATTTCCAGCAATACTACTATTAACATAACAACTTGAGACTTGCATGTTTGTTTTGTTTTCTAAAACTTACAAATCAAGAATTAGTCCATGAACGTATCTTCACTTAAAAAGCTTAATTCAGTAGAATCACAGTAAAAAGATAACACCTCTTTGCATTTGCCAAGCACATTCCAACCCGCCTCCCTCAGTCAGTTTATAAAAATGTCAGGTATTAGCCTATAGCATCCAGTATTTTAGCAAGTAAAGTCTAAATTATGGAGAGAAACTAGGCAATATATGACAGTAATAAAAGTTATGGAACTGTCAAATAATTTCATTCTGTGTTGATACCAAGAAATTGGAAAAAGGTAATACTTTCCCAAGTCCTTTTAAGGGCTATCTCTAGTGGCTATAGAGTCAAATTAATTCACACAATCTTCATATTCTCTCACGCTCCCTCCTCTCCTCAACTAGATTTTTCTCTTTGTAAAATTACATCAAAATGAACATCTACAGAATGTAAGCTTTGTGAGAGCAGAGACTTTTTTCTCTTTTTATCTCTAACAACCAGCAGACTGCCTTGTAAATAGTAGATGCCTACTAAATGCTTATTGAATTGAATCCAGGATAACCATGACAATTCTATCAGTCAAATAGTATTTATTAAGAGCCTATTATGTTTCAGACACCATGCTAATTTCTGGGGGGACACACACACACATAAAGACAAAAAAAAATTCCACCTCAAAAGAAGCTTGTAGTGTAATGGGGGAGATAATGTGCAAACAACTGTGTTCAAACTATAAATGAGATAATTTGGAAATTTTCTCATAGAGAAGGCATTGAGATTAAAGAGGACTAGGAAAGACTTTTTCCAAAAGTTAGGTCTTTTGTTGAAAGTTGGAAATGGGAAGCTAAGAGATAAAGACTAGGAGGGAGTGAGTTCCAGGCTTGTGGAGGACAGCCATTGAAAAAAACACTTGGATTTGGGAAATGGACTGTCATATGAGAGAAACAGCAACAAATCCAGTGTCATTGAATCATAGAGGGTACATGGGATGGGTTGGGGTGGGAATAAGGTGTGAGAAGATTGGAAAGGAAATAAGAGTGAAAGTTATAAAAAGCTTTGAATGGGAGAGAATATTATGATCCTTGAGTTAATAAAATGAAGGGGGAAATCACAATACATATATTCATACAGAGTTTGAGAAGAAAGGGGAGATCTGGGAGATGACTGTCAGCATTGTTTCAACCAATCTATCAGCATTTATTTAGAGATCTCAGAGAGAAAGACTGTTGTAATGATTAGAGGGCTAGTGTTGGAGTAAGGAGGATCTAAATTTTAGTCTTTCCTTCAACACTTACTCACTGTGTGATCCAGAGCCCAAAGCTTGACCTCTCTCAGACTGTTTCCCTATCATAAAATTGGGATAATAATTTTACCAGTTTCACAGGACTGGTAAAACATAGGTAAAATACCTTGACTTTAGCTTTTTGTTTTAATAAATCTCATTAAATATAATTAGAGTATTGAATATTATTTTTTAAATCCATAAGTCTAAATACCTATATCTGTATGATTCCAAAAAATGCTAGGCACCAGGGATAAAAAGACAAAAATGAAGCCATCTATGGCTTCAAGGAGCTTACATTTTGCCTCCCCACAATCCAGGCCTGGGGCAAGCACCCCTATTTGCTATTCTGGGAAAGTTTCCGTGTGTACAAATAGAACCAATACAAGTATAGACTGATGTATTCAAATAACTGACTTATTTAGAAATGAACCCACTCATCAGATATTTTGCCTACATAGAATTCCCTTTGAACACTGTAGGGAGCTGAGTGAATTGCTGGCTTTTAAAACTAATGAAAGCTTCAACTGTGTAATCTGCAAAATTCATAAGGCTGATATAGGAACAGAATAGAGGCATCCAAATTTCACAGGATCTTTAAAACACAGAATCTATGAATTGGCAGGCAAAGCAAGTATTAAAGTCACCACACTTTAGGGAGTGTTATATGGACAATCTTTGGAGGGAAGATGGTTTTTATAGTCATGATGTCTGCAGCAGAAGGTAGAGATGGAGAAAAAAAGAATATTTAAAACAACCTCTCCAAGTCTGATCCTGTTTCCTCCTGGGAGCTTCACGGGAACTGATTTCTGAAACACTGCCAGCAACATTCTAGAGTAATATTTTGGCACTGAAATTCTCAGAACTGCCCTGCTTAAAACCTTGGGTATAGTTCATTTGTGGGTTGCTTTGTGGATACTCCAGCCGTGATTGTACCAATATCTTGTTTTTACCAGTATCTGGAGAAGAGAGAGTATTACTCTGGATCCTAGGGTCTCCTTGTCAGTAATCATTTCCTTATTGCTCATCCTTCAACCTAATGTGAGATTTGGCATTGATATGTATGTAGCTACTTCCAGCCATTGAGGATCTGAGGCACCATATAAATTACAAGTGGAAAAGCTCATGTTTGTGCTCATTTTCCATAGCCTACTGTTAGTGTTAAGAAAATAATAGAAACATATGTTCCAATGCCTACTGCTCAATATATTCACATAGTGAAGTTAAAATGTTTGGTTGAAAAATCAATAAAGCTATACTAAGCACCATGTACAGCCAACTAGAGGAATCGCAAGAAGCTGTGATGAATTCACTTAAAAATCAATGTGTATTCAAACCAGATAGGAAAGCAAGAGATAAAAATACAACTTTAAATAGTAACCTAGGGAGTGTTAACCAGCATCTGTAGCTTTCACCTTTACAGGGAGAATCAATGAAACATATAAACAAATAACAAAATCTATTCAATATTGAAAGCAACATTAGGGTGCATCTGTAGTAAATTTAAGGATGACTACTATGCAATATTGGCAGCCAGGTTAAGGAGACTTCATGCAATGAATACAACACTATGCATATGGAGCAAACCAAGAACAATAGCTTCAGACTGATACCTGGTAAGAAAAACGGACCTTGGTTGGGCCATGGAAGTATATCCTAAGGGGCAAGCACAGAATAGTCAGTTCTCTTAATTGATTCATGGAGTACAGAAAGCAGAGCCAACATAAATAAGCTCCCCAGTGCTGACCCATCCAACCTTGAGCCATGCTTACTTGAAACATAGATTCTCACTGATTTACAGACATTCTGGAAGTTGTCGTTGCCTTTATTTGGGGTAGTAGGAAAGAGAGGAGGTTAACATTTCCATAGTGCATTTAGGCTTGCAAAGCACTTTGTATCATCATTTCATTCTTACAACAAGCTTGTAAGGCAGGTGCTATTAATTTCCTCATTTTACAAGTGAGCAAACTGAGGCTAAAAGAAGTCAGGGTCACATCGTTCATTTGTATCAGAGGATGGGGTTTCTGGAGCCTGGTGGAATTGGGAGATTGATGGAGACATTTTTCTAAAAATCCCTAGGACAGACTTTGATGATAATCTTGGCCAGTTAGACTTTTTCTGGATGCTTGGGCTTCCTTTTGGTATCTGGGCAGATTTCTATGAGGCTGTGCTCCTAGCCTGTCACTAGACATCTGGGAAACTTTTGAAGGAAGAAGGAAAAAGTATACTATGGATAGAAATCAATGGATCTTTTCTTACTTCCATATGAAGCAAGTTCAAATAACATAAGTAAAGATCAAAGATTTTATAGAGATGGGGAAATCAATCCAAGTTCATGAATCATAGGGTGGGTGTGACTTAAATGATAAAAATTTTTGTCTCTATCTTAATAGATGGAAAATGATTTCTATAAGTAAATTCAAACAGCTGATAGTGTGGTAAGTGGAAAAATATTGGAATTGGAGTACAGAAGATTTGAGTTCAAATTCTCTCCACATATTTATCAGCCTTATCATTGTGAAGATGTCACAACTTATTTGAGCTTTAATTTCCTAACCTATAATAGGAAGATAATAAAAGCATCTATTTTCCTAGTTTTTGTGAGAATCAAATGAAATAATCTATATAAATCACTTTAGAAACATTAAAAGGGTGATATAGTTGTAAAGTATAGTTCTTCTCATCTTTTTTGTTGAGGTTCTAAAAAAATGCCCCTAGCACAGTGATGGGCAAACTACTGCCAGCTGGCCATATGTGGCCCCCTGAAATGTTCTATCTGGCTGTGTGACATTATTCCTAATCTACAAATACAGTGAGTAGGAAACAATACAATGAAACTTCAAAAGAGTTGCCTTAGAACCAGACTGACAGATGAGCATTTCCTTTCCTTTGACCCCCTCTTTAAAAAGATTGCCCATCACTGCCCTAGGAGAAACTGCTAAATTATGTTTTTATATTGAATTGTCTATAGGTGATTTTACAGGTAGACAAAATAACTTTTATGTAATTGCATGGAAGTATTAAGAAATAAATTCATCAGCTACAGTCTCATTGAAATAATTTTCAATACAGCTTTAGTTAAAGGCAAGATAATATACATCTCATATCATTCCAACTTGATTTTGATCACCTTAATCTTGTCTTTGAACTTTGAAAACCTTTTATCCCAAGTAACCTGGAGATTATGAATATTTTGTGCACCAACATCTAATAAATACTGTTCTTAAGTTTATAAAGAATAACAATAAATCTGTGAATTGTGGTCAACAGATTAGTCTATGACAATGTTTTTATCCTTGTACAATTTCTTTATTGAATTTTTCAGAATATTTGGGGGCTCCTTTTATAGTATGGAGATTTCTTATCAGTGGGTCCATGAAACACATCTGGCACATTATTCTCCCAACACAGCATGTCTTCTTAGATTTAAATTTTCCATAGTTTTCAATGACCTGCTGTACAGTTTCATCATTTCTCTGCATTATCTTCTATATCAATTGTGATATTCAGGATCCTGAAGGATAATCCTTTAGTCTCTGGTGGCAATGACTTGGCCCTTTATCATCAAAACTCTTTCCATTTCCAAAGAGAAATCTGCAATACTTATTTGTTTGCTCAAGTGTTCTTTGTCAATATATTATTGACTAGGGGACAACTAGGTGCCTCCCTGGATAGAGAGGCCTAGAAACAAGAGATATTGGGTTCAAATTTGGTCTCAGATACTTCCTAGCTGTGTGAACCTGGGCAAGTCACTTAACCCCCATTGCCCAGCCCTTACCACTCTTCTGCCTTGGAACCATATGTATATATGTGTGTAAAGTATATTATTGGCTGCATTCTTGTGGATGTCACCTACCAGAAGTTTCTAAAGTATGTTTTATTTTTAATATTCTATTCCTTTAAAATTTTTAGTTTCAAATACTCTCCTTCCCTTTCACATCTTTCTTAATCACTAAGAAGGTAAGCAATATGATATCAATTATACATGTGAAATCATGCAAAACAAATTTCCATATTACTCATATCACAAAAAATAAAAAAGCAAAAAAAAAATAAATTTCAATTTACACTCAGAGTTCATCAGTTCTCTCTCAGCGGGTAGACAGCATTTTTTCATCATGAGTCCTGCGGAATTATCTTGGATCATTATATTGATCAAAGTAGTCACATCTTTCACAGTTGTTTGTCCTTAGAAAATTGCTGTTACTGTGCACAATGATCTGCCAGTTCTTCTAACTTTACTTTCCATCAGTTCATAGATCTTAACCTTTTTTGTTTCTGAAATCATTCCCCTCTTTATATCTTATTGCACAATAGTTATCCATTACAATCAAATGCCAAAACTGGTTCAGCCATTCTTTAATGGAAAGCATCTCAATTTCCAATTCTTTGCCACCACAAAAATAACCACTATAAAATTTTTGGTACATTTGGATCCTTTTCCTTTTCCCTTGACCTCTTTGAGGTATAGGCCTATGAGTGGTATTTTTGGATCAAAGAGTTTTCTAATCTTCTGGGCATAGTTCCTGAATTGTTCTCCAGAATGGTTGGACCAGTCTGTACTTTACCAACAGTTTATTAGTGTACCTATTTTCTCTCATGCCCTTCATCGTTTATCATTTCTGATAGGTGTGAGGTAGTATTTCAGAGCTGTTTACTTTGCTTAATTCAGTTTCTCCAATCAATAATTATTTAGAGCATTTAAAAATATGACTATAGATAGCACTGATTGCTTCTTCTGAAAATTGTTGGTTCATAGCTTTTGACCATTTTTCAATTGAGAAATGAATTATATAAATGTGACTCAGTTCCTCATATATTTGAAAAATAAGGCCTTTATCAGAGAAATTGCTATAAAATGTTTGATATTTTTACAGTGACTAAAGGATCTTTAATTAAAACATCATTTTTCAGAGTTTTCTTTTTTAAATTAGATCTAATTTGCTTGTTTTACCTGAGATTGTGATTGTTATCTCTGTTTTTCTTTTTACTTCAGCAAAAGCGTAATGAATTCTACTCTAGCCTTTTATTATAACTGTTTATTTCTTTTTTCTAGTGTTTTGCTTATAAACAACATATTATTGGTTTCTGATATATAATCCATGCTATCTGCTTCCATTTTATTTGTGATCTTATCTCATGCAAATTCAGTCATGGTTACTATAGGTTTCCCTCCATCCTATTTTTTTTTCAACTTTTCCTTCTCTCTCTTTTTATTCTGTCCCTCCTTCAAGAGTCTGCTTTGCTTCTGATAACTGCCTCGCTTAATTCACCCTCCATTTTAACATCTAACATATATATATATATATATACACATATGTATATATAAGCAAAATATCCCCTTCTCCTCCTATTTCTCTATTTGGTAAGATAGACTTCTAATACAAGTGCGTGCGTGCGTGTGTGTGTGTGTGTGTGTGTGTGTGTATGCACGCGAGCATGTGGGTGCATATTTTCCTCTCTTTAAATCAATTCCAATGATGGTGAGGTTCAAGCATTACTTGCCTACTCCACCCCCACCCCCCGTGAAAAATTTGCCCCTTCACAAGAAAGGGTCTTCCTTTTTTACCTATTCAGTGTAAGGAAATCACCACCCCCCATTTTACTTCTCCTCTACCCCTTCTCCCAGTGCATTCTTCTTTCTCATTCTCCCTCTTTTTTTTAAGATTATTTTTGTTTTGTTGTTTTTCAGTTGTGACTGATTCTTCAGTGACTCTATTTGGGGTTTTCTTGTCAAAGATCCTAGGGTGGTTTGGCATTTCCTTCTCCAGTTCATTTTGCAAATGAGGAAACTGAGGCAAAAAGAGTTAAGAAATTTGTGTCCAGAGTCACAAAACTATTAGTATCTGAGGTCAGGTTGAATTCAGGGCTTCCTGACACCAGGCCAAATGCTCTATCCAGTGGACCAATGGGTTGCCCTCAATTTTGAAATTATTCCAATGTAATCGACTCACATTCATGACTTCTATGTACACTCCTTCTAACCTCCCTAATAATGAAAAAAAAGTTAATAGGTGTTAAATGTATAATTTTCCCATATAGTAATGAAAAAATTAACTTTATTGAGTTCCTTATGATTATTCTTTCATATTGATCTTGTTATGATTCTCTTGAGTTTTCTGTTTAATGTTGAATTTCATATTCAGCTCCAATCTTTTCATCAGGAATACTTGAATGTCCCCATTTTTCCCCCTGAAGGATTATACTCAGTTTTGTTGGGAAGGTTATTCTCAGTTGTATTCCTAGCTCTTTTGCCTTCTCAGAATATATATATATATATATATTCCAAAATGTGAAAGTTGCATGTTGTGTGATATTGGCTGTGATCCCACTATTTCTGAATTATTTCTTTCTGTTTGCTTGCAATATTTTCTCCTTGATCTGAGAGTTCTAGAATTTTATTATAACATTCCTAGGAGTTTTCATATTTTCATGTCTTTCAGAAGGTGACTGGTAATTTCTTTCAATTTCTATTTTGCTTTCTAAAATATCAAGAAAATTTCCTTAATAATTTCTTGAAATATGATATCTAGTCTCTTCCTTTGATCACAACTTTTGAATAATTGAATAATTCTTTATCTCTTTACAGGTCAATTGTTTTCTGGTGAGATATTTTACTTTTTTTTTTTTAAATTCTTTTGGCTTCATTTTGTTTTCTTGATGCTTCATGGAGTAATTAGTTTCCAATTGTCCAATTTTAATTTTTAAGGAATAATTTTTTCAATGATTTTTGTACCTGCTCCTACCCCTAATTCCCCCCACCCCCAAATTTGGCTAGTTCTGCTTTTTAAGTAGGTCTTTTCTGTGATTGTGGTGTGTGTGTGTGTGTGTGTGTGTGTGTGTGCCTATTTTACCATTAGGTTATAGAGATCCTGCTCTATAACTAGAGACTAATCTGAGTGGTCTGGGTGGTCATTGGACGCAAAGAATGAAACAGATTGGAGGCACGGCTTGTTAGCTCATTGTACTTCAAGAAATACTGAAGTAGCCACTTTATTATAAAGGAAATTAAAGATCCCTTTTCCCCAAAAGCCCAAGAAAGTTTCCCACAGTTACAGAGAGCAAGATTTTTACTATAGTCAAAACAAAAGCCTTAGAAGCCTCCAGGGGTAGACAAAAAACCTATGCTAAACTATCAACTATATGTGTTATCTTTAAGTGGAGCCTGGGACATCTGTTAGGTTGGAAAGCCCCGTCAGTTTCTCAGCCTTGATGGTATTAAACAATTTTTTGAACCTCAGTATTTTACTTTAATTCTGGGCAAAATGCCCTGCCAAGGGTTTGGCTTTGGCTGTACCAGCCATCTGTGTTCTCGGGCAAAGGGGAACAGAGTTAGCCCCCCTCCTACTGGAGAGCTGAGAGCCCAAAGCTTTTTCAATAAGACTATAATGCATTTTGAAGGAAGGTGAGAATTATGAAAGGAATCAAAAGAAGAATCTCAGATTTTATCTTAGATATCCCACACCTGTCTCGTCCCGTATTTAGACAGGGAGGAAAGATCAATACACGGCTCTGCCAGTCTGTATTGATCTTTTGAGGGGGTCCAGATAAAAATATCTACTTGAGATTCTAATTTCTCTTAATAGCTCCCGACATTAGGTTAGTTCCTTTTTTAATGTACTATTTTCTACAGTAATTTCTTTTGTTTCTTTTACCAAGTTATTATGCTCTTTTATGTAGCTATGTATTTGTTTCATAATTTCCTTTATCATTCTCACTTCTTTTTCCAATTTTTCTACTATCATTCATCTCTTTAATACATCCAGGACTTCTTCTTTGGTTTGTGTCCAATTAGCATTTATCTTTTAAGCTTTGCTTGTACCTTTTCCACCATGTTATTGTCTTCTGAGATTATGTCTTGATCTTCGTCAACACTCTAGTAGTAGCTTTTTATGATCAAGTTCTTTGCTATTGTTGTGGTTTACACATTTTTTCTAGCCTATTGCTTGACTTTTAATTTTTTTTTAACCCTTGTACTTTGGTGTATTGTCTCATAGGTGGAAGAGTGGTAAGGGTGGGTTGACTTTTAATTTTATGTTAAATTTGCTTTCTCTAGGCAAGGAGATATTGTCCAAATCTTCAGCCTTTTCCATGTTGCTCTTTCAGAGACAATTCTAAGGGGTCTGAAAGTTTTGGGCCCTTCCAAGGAGGTATGATCTTGAGAGAGGTATGGTCATTGCTCTCCTGGTGTTGGTCATGATCTTTACCCACTATGGGTCTCTGCTCCTCTGCAACCATAAGCACTATTGCTCCCCTTGGTCCTGTAACTGTGACAATGGTCCCTGCTCTTTTGAGACCACAAGTACTAGTGATCCTTGCTCCCCTGGAACTGAGACCCAGAACTTCATATGTATAATAGATTTGCCATCAGTGCCAGCTGCACCTAATGCCAGCAAAGTGCTCTGTAGTCTCTTCTTGACCAGTTGTCTGACTCCCTTCCCATGTCTGGGCTAAGAGCTCCTGAAGCTTTTGCTGTTGCTATAGCTGTCACAGCAGCCTCTACAGCCTTCAGCTGGTGCTGCTACTATACACTGGGCCCCAGTAATATTGTTGACCTTCTAAATTGTCTTAAGGAGTGAAATTTTTCACTTTGGTCTTTTTTTTGGCTCTGCTACTCCAGAATTTTATTTCAAGAATTATTTTAAATAATTGGCAAGTTGGGAGAGTTCATCTCGGTTCCTACCTGTACTTAGTTATCTTGACTCTACCCTCATTGAGAGCTTTTTAATTCATCTCTTGTAGCTTTTTAATTTTGTAGAATCTATAGAAAGCCATTTTCAGTTACATTTGACAAATCTGATGGTGCATACCTGATATCAGACTTTTTCTATCACTCAATGAGGTATTATTTGCTCATCTCTGTCACATTATTGAAAAGTGCACTTA
This sequence comes from Gracilinanus agilis, assembly GCF_016433145.1. Classification (NCBI taxonomy): domain Eukaryota; kingdom Metazoa; phylum Chordata; class Mammalia; order Didelphimorphia; family Didelphidae; genus Gracilinanus; species Gracilinanus agilis. Next base: position 183,455,954 of record NC_058133.1, read on the forward strand.
CAATCTATATAAGGGCACAGCAGTCACCCCTGTTAAGAAACTTCATTCCTTGTAACATTCTGATGTTGGATAATTTAGGATTATCTCAGCAAAGTAAGGAAAAAATTGAGGTCATTAAATTGCTACGTGGCTCAGTAAATAAAGGGTTTGGACTTAATATCAGAACGTTTTGAGTTCAAATCTTGCCTTGGAAGCCTTGTTCTATGACCCTGGTAAAGTCACTTGAACTCTTAATTACTCAGTTTCCTCATATGTAAAATAAGGATAACACGAGTCCCTAATTCCCAGTATTTTTGTGAGGACCAAATGTGACATTGTTTGCTAATCAGTTTTCAAACGTTTATGTTTCTATCTATCTATCTCTCTTTCTATCTATGTACCTATGTATCTATCTTGAAAACAAAACAATAGTCCAAGTTTTTAAGTGTGGACTAGTTGACAATTTGGTAAGTATCAGATTACATAGTACATGATGCCCTGACCTACTGAGAGAAACTACCCTATATAGGTAGCTGCGTGTATACATAGGATATATTTAGGGGACATTTTATTGCTTTCATCCAAAGTATATTGCTAAATTTTCAAAGAACAAACACAGTATGATTTTGAGAGTTCAGTTACAGAAGTATTTTCTGAGCATGAAATTATCTATCATTTTGAAGGTAAAAGCAATCATCGGGCCAATGCATCACTGTGTTGATTTAACTTTAGTATCTAAAATAACTTTAACTCTGATTTTACACTGCCAATGAAAAAAAGACTATGTCTTGTACATATCTGCATCAAGCAGAAAAAAGTAAAGAAAATTGTAGAGAAAGGCAGCACTGAATAAGGGAAAGATTCCTGGATTAAAAATCAAGGTCCACAGATTAAAATCCTGGACTATTTTACTATTTTTATTTATTTATATTTTATTTGTTTATATTTACTATTTTGGGCAAGTTCTTTCATCTCACTGAACTTAAGTAAAATGAGGAGATCAAAATAAATGTATTAATGATAAAATTCTAGCTCTCAGTCTAAGTCTATAACCATATTATATTTTTCTGGAAGATTTCTGAATAAGTGTTAATTTCAGGACCATAAAATTTTGAGTGGGTAGAGACTTTAGAAATAAAGGAGTATAGCCCACTACTCCCATAACTAAATTAATGGATTTGACAATTAAAATAATCTTCAAGGTAGTTTGGGGCTAGATGCTTGGGATTGACTAAAAACAGAATGAATAAAAAACAAATACAGACAAATCTAACCAAAAATTTAGAAAGATACAGCTGTGTGTCTTTGAGATATAGGTTTAATGTAGGGGCAGAGAAAGTATCTCCTCACCCCCCCAGCTCAGTTGATATCATAATGGAGGTATTAAAAAGCAGTAATATACTAACAAGTTGTTATCACCTGATGATCCCTTTATGAGGTGCAAATAGGTCCCTTGAGTTAATTAAGGGGCACAACCTCAATGGACATATGTTTATAGGCCTTTAAATATTTAAGATATAAGGAAGAGCTCAGGAATGCATGATGATATGGGTCTGGAAGCACTTTGTAGAGGAAGCACAATGCAAGGAGGAAGGCAGGGACCTTCTATTCTTCCCTCATGATGTCGACAGCATTTAGAAAAGTTTTAACAACAACAACAAAAAAAAGCACCCATCTTGTAGTTCAAGAAATTATTTTTCACTTAAGAAACTGAGACTGAAAGTGACTTGCCCATTGATTTTCAGTGTCATACAACTATTTAAATATATGAGGTATAATCTCAATTGGGTCTCAACATTCTATCTACTTTGCTGCCTACATGCCTCGACATGATTGACACTGTTTAGTTTTCCTAAACTACTTCTCTCCCCAAATTCTTCCCCCACTTTTTTTTTTATGATAGGAATTGCTCTTTGCATCAGGAACAAGGGACTGATATATTTAGAAATGAAGATAATACATTTTATAAAAATACAATAATTATGTAAAAATCAATGACATCAAGACTGAAATACATATAGCTATCTCTGCATAAATATGCATAGACATATCTTTAAATAGATATACAAAGATCTATTAAACATAGGTTTAGATACCTCTTTATCTATATTATGCATATGTTGTTCAGACATTTTCCACTCATATCTGACTATGTCTCCATTTGGGTTTTTTTTTTTTTTTTTTTGGCAAAGATACTGGAGTTGTTTTCTGTTTTCTTCTCCAGCTCATTTGACAAATGGGGAACTGAAGCAAAAGGGTTAAGTGATTTACCCAGGGTCATACGGCCATATAAATATCTGGGGCTGAATTTGAACGTTGGTCTTCCTTACTCCACACCTAGAACTCTAATATGTGGGCATGTGTATAATATTATGTAATTATATTTTATTTTCTAAGTATATATTGTATGTATGTAATTATGTAAAATAATATAAATAGTATGTAATATAATATAAATATATGTGTGTATAATTATGTAATATAATTATGTAATAAAATATAAATAGGTAATATAATATATATGTTATTATATTATCTATATATTAGATAAGCATTATAACTAATCCTATTTTATAGCTGAGGAAATTGAGGCAAACAGAAGTAAAGTGACTTGCCTAAGTTCATTCAACTCATAAAGTATCAGAGGCTAGTTTAAAAATCTGAATTTCCCAAATGAAGTCCCAGTGCTCCAACCACTGTGACATCTAGCTACATATGGACATAGCTATATAAATAGACAAATATGGTGATAAAGACGGGGCAGAGATCTGATGAAAGAGCTGTATGAGAGAGCTCCTGATGAGAAAACTTCACTTTACCAATGGATATTGACAATTGTTCATCAATATACACTCTGAGATTTTTCTAGGACATTGCATAGAACACTGAGAGATTAAGTGGCTTGCCCATCCAATATGTGTCAAAAGTAGGACTTGAATTTAAGTGTTCCTGACTGTGAGGTCAGCTCATCCTCTGTGTCATGCTGCCTTTCAGAGATTCATACAGAATGAGATTAATAGAGAAAGAAAAAAATAAAGAAATTCACAGAACATATGGCATTGTCTATAACTATGCAAAATATTTATGAATTTTTACTCGTTCTTGAAAATAACTAATGTAATGATACTTCACAGTTTTCTAATCTTACTGAAGTGTGTTATCTCTAGCTATCTACCTCCAGGAAAGTGCTCTGTCTGTATCTCATCTTGATATGAAGATGATTCTGACTTCTCAGAGAGAAGTCACTTCCCTTGCTAGTTTTTCTGTATATATCTCATTTTGGAAACTATTTCTATTAGAGGAAAATCATCTTAATCATTACCATCTACTTTGCAGATGCACCCTAAGGACCCTGAGAACTTTCCATCTGATTTGAAGGTGATACTTTCTAGGTATGTTGTTTCTCCCATTAGAATGGTAGATACTTAAGAAAAAAGGACTATAGTTGCTTTTCTATTTACATCGCCAGCACTTAGCACCATGTTTTTCATATTGTAAGTACATGATAGTTGCTTTTTTCATTCATTTATTAATTTACTCATTCATTCATTTTCTTAGTAGAAATTATCCATCAACCCTCTAACTGTATAAAAATGGATAATGTCATCTTTACAAGGTTAGAAATCTTGAGTTCTACCCCTCCCCTCATACTACTACACCAAACAGTTTCCTGAAATTTGGATAACATTATGAACAAAAGAAAGAAAGAACGACACTTGTTTGTCTTAAGTTGGTACAAATCTAAGTGAACACGAATACTGTTTTGAACTTTACTGGATGTATTATTTTAGGTGTTCAATTGATAACTTTATTTTTTTTTAAAGTTTTGAAATTTTTGAAAATTTTTGAAAAATTTTCCATGGTTACATGATTCATGTTCTTCCTTTCTCCTTCACATCCCCTTTACTACCCCTCCCCCCATAGCCAACATGCATTTCCACTGGTTTTAACATGTGACACCAACCAAGACTTATTTACATATTATTGATAGTTGCATTGGGGTGGTTGTTTCGAGTCTACATCCCCAATCATGTCCTCATCAACCTGTGTGTTCAAGCAGTTGTTTTTCTTCTGTGTTTCCACTCCTGTAGTTCTTCCTCTGAATATAGGTAGTGTTCTTTTCCATAAATTCCTCGGAATTGTCCTCAATTGATAATGTTATACAGGAGTTCTTGACCTGGAGTTAGATTTCAGAGGATCCAGAATTGTGGCTGATGGAAAAAAATTACATTTTCATTTTTAAACTCTAATCTAACTCTAGCATTTCTTTCAATTACTTAAAGATACCATTCTGAAAAGGAATCTACAGGCTTAATTGAACAGCTAAAGTGCCTATGATACCCCCCCCCAAAAAAAGTTAAGAATCTTTGCTTTAGTGTGAGAGCAAGAGGCTAGATTTTTCTCCTCTTTATCAGATAGTATTGAAAATTCAAAAGAATGAGCAAGGTCCCTAGAAACATAGCCTTGGCAGTTAACCCTGATAGCTTTAGAGAGAGTAGAGACTTTTTAGCATGCTTATAAGTTAATACCATTGGATCAGAAGAGATTAAATGGTTAGACATTTAGCAGCACTCAAAGGGGAGCGGTACTGACTTGAGCCCAATGTTTAGCACTTAGCTTTCCTGGATATAAGCAATGACAGGGATCTAAACCTTGTGTCCAGGATTGAAATGCTCTATTTTATTTGTCTAGAACTCAAGGAAACAAGACGACTATTTCAAATCTTCTCATCCTCATATGGGACTTTAGACTTGTCTCCATTTCTCAACCTCCTATACAGTTTGGAGAATGGAGGAATTAAAAAGCTCAAGTCACTTGTGATAGAACTTAGAAGAAAAATAATCACTACCTAGAATTATTATTATTTGAGTTAATATGTGGTGTTTATAAAGGAAATTAAGGTTAATAAAGCATATATATGTATACATATACATATATATATAATCTAATTGGATGGTCACAATAGTATGAAATAAGTGCTATTAATATCCCAATTTTACAAAAGAGAAAAATAATGTTTGGAGAGGTTGATTAGCTGGCCAAAGACCTCACAGGAAGTGTGTGTAAGACAGAATTCAATATTCACAGCAATAAAGTATGATGATCAACTGTGAATGAATATGCTATTATCAGTGATGCAAGGATCCAGGACAGCTTCAAAGGATTCATGAGGGAAAAGACTCTCAACCATCATAAAAAGAACTTACAGTCTATTCTTCACTTTATTTCCTCCATGATTTTTTCTCTAATATAAGAGATATGTCTTCTTTCACAATATGACTAAGATGGAAATATGTTTTGTATGAAAACACATGTATAAATTACATCATATTATGTTGATGCCAGATGTTGGACACTGAGAGAAAAAGTTAAGAAAGGAGACATACAGAGGGGCACATACAAAGTAGAGCCAGATGGGATGATGAGTAATCTCTGTTTATTATGACAAAGAGAAAGATTTTGATAGAAAATAGAACTCTAAACATTACATCACATTTAGGAGGTATTTAATTCCCACATAATATTGTTTATGAAAAGACTTTACCCAAAACATTTCTAGGGCTCCTTTACAATCCCAAGGAAATTGAGGAAGAGTGACAATTGATCTATTCTGAGTAACTTGGGGAAAGGAAAGTCTGGGTCATTTGGTCATGACATTACAAAGGCTTCTTTGATCTTCATAATAAAGAATAGCTCAAGGTTTTATTATGACCATTTAGGGAGGAATCCTTCAAGGGTTGTCCTTATCTGAGTTTCAGCCTAGACAGCAATTCACAGTTGTGAAATTGAGATTTGGCCTTGCCATGAAATCCCAGGCAGCCTTACAGGCATGTCTTTATGGATGCTTTTTCCTCAGTAGGTCTAAATTGTCCTAGGTTCCTCCATAATATTACTTCATTTCCTGGGGAGAGGTAGGTGTGGAAGAGAAGGAGAGAATATGGATTACAAAATTCTAAATGTCAAAAAACAATAATTAAAAATCATATCAATATAATTTAGAAAAATGAAAATTAAATTTAAAAATATTATTATTATTATGTAATATGGGAATCTATGAGCACTTCATGTTTTTACAAGACCTTGGAAACTATGGGATTAAATTAGACACATAGCACAATTTCATTATACACTCATATCCTTTAGTCTTGGTTATATTATATTGAAGTCAGAAATAAGACTACAGGCAACTATTAAAGACATGTAGCTTGCTCAGGTTCCAAATTATGTAATAATTCTTTCTAATGGCTTCACTTATTGGCTAAATGTGCTAAGGATCAACTTTCCTAATATTATGAATTCCTTATAAGCCATCACCAATGTAAAATATAGAGAGGAAACATGGTAAAGTGGAGAAAGTAATAGATTGGCATGGAATCAAGAAAACATGGGTTCAAATGCTACATCAGATACTTTAATAATTATATGACCTTTGGAAGAGTCATTTAATTTTTTCCAGTTTCTGTTTCCTCATCTGTAAAGTGAAAGAGTTGGAATCCACCATCTCTATGAACCCTTCCAGCTCTAAATCTATCATCCTATTGTGTTCAGGTATGAAAGACTCATCACTCCAATTAATTATTGCTAATGACCTGGGCACATCCCAGTTGGGGATTGGGGAACCTGGAGAGTTATTAATCAACACTCAGGGTATTCAGGGATGACTAGTACCTTTGGGATGAAGGCTGGTCCAGCCTTTTTCAGGACTGCTCATACACCTTTGGCATCTACTTGTCATAGAACTTTCACCTGTGGCTCCAGGAACCTATAATATGAGAAGTAGTCAAAATCTAGTAAAACCTTAGCAGTTAGGCAAAATCAGATTACAATTAACCAATAGGCTTCAAATCTGTTACTGAGTTGGGAAGAGGTCTACCCCAAGTATATCTTTCCCCAGTGGAATGGGTGAATGAGAACAATTTATTCCAAAGGCTAAGAAGGTTAGTTTTCAATTATTTTTCTGTCATATCCAATTCTTCCCAACCGTATTTGGTTTTTCTTGGCAGAGATAATGGAGCTGTTTGCCATTTATTTCTCCAGTTCTTTTAACACATGAGGAAACTGAAGCAGAGTTAAGTGACTGGTCCAGGGTTACACAGCTAATAAGGATTGGTTGAGGATTTGAACTTAAAGATTCCTGACTCCATTTCCAGCACTCTATCCACTTTGCCACCTATCTGCCTCACACTTAAGAAGTAACCTACATAGAATTTGCTTTTGCTGCAACAAGATGAATTTATACCCTCTATACTTTCTCCCTCTCTCTGCCCTATCATTGCCTGGAGAGTAGGCATTGCTTACCTCTAAATTTATTTGCCATCTGAACTTTTATAATGGGTTTTGTCTCTAGATAAAGATAAGCAGATTTTCATTGCATTCTGAGTTAGTCCTTGCTATAAATTAGTGGCTCAACACTATGGAGGAAGACTAAAGCAGAACTCTGGACAAATAGCCCTAAACTTAATCACAAACCTGTATTAAATCTCTCACTATCTCTGACTCTATTTTCCCCCTGTCTAAGTCTTCAACTTGCCCCCTCCCCTGCATACACAGAAGAGTATCATCAGTAAAAGAGGTATTTTTGCTTGCTTACTTTGTTTTTGTTTATCTATTTTGCCATTTACCTTGGTGACTATATCTTACCAAATTCTGACCCTGTATCTGGGGCTAAACCTAAAACTTCTGGTCTACAGATGAAGCATGCTACAGTGGAAAGAATTCAGAATTTTGAGCAAGAGGACATAGTTTCTGGAAACACCTGTCCCCACTGATATCCATTGCAATGTTTTTTTTCTTTTTGTGAAATTCAGCACTGGTATAGGCTGCACCCCAGACTTCCCTTTTTATACCTCTCCACCATCTTTTAAGTGAACTGCAAGATTTAAAACTACTGCACACAGTGGATATTGAAAAAATGAAGAAGACTTTGTGAATGATCATTTTGACATTTTAGAAGGATAGAAAGAACTTTGGCAACTCCTTTTATCAGAGCTAATTTGTGACCTTCAGAAATTATCATTTAAAAAATGTGGTAAGATAGTTTTTCCTCTTCTTATATCACAAACCTTTAGCTATTATTTTTTCCTTGGAAATGGAGCTCTTGGAGGGGAGAAGAGTCAAATCCAACTGTGACTACATTCTAAGAATTAAAGCTGACTTCTGAGTTTTGCAAAGAAACTTTGAGGAGCTTTTAAGTGTTTCCTAGGAACCAAGAGAAACTCTTTTAGAAAAGAATCCCAAAATATTCCCTTTACAACATGTAATCTGCTGAGGCTAGTTGGTATTATAGCACCTGGATTTGGCCCTTCTGAATATGAAATTCAAAAGAACACATAATATGTATCGTGCTTCTAATAGAAAGCTCAGGGAGTGCTCTAAGTAGAAATCCTGCTTAAAAATGATTTTATTTTTAAAGAGAAAAGTGTCTAACCATAAGATTACTGACTGGAGGTATGGAGGAGGGGAAAGGGAGTAGAAGCAGAACAAAACAACCCATATTCCAGTGTAGTAAAAGTCTAGGAAACAAATTCCTCAGACACAAGTTATATGACAGATGTTGGACTTAATTTTAATAGCTTCTTACTTTTGCAAGACATCAGGTTATATCATTAAATACTTCTACTAAACAAGATTATGTATGTAAAATTTGCCTTCTGTTAGGGATTCTCTCTGAGACTTACCCCCCACTTATCCTCTATATATCTCATTTGTACATAATTGTTTACTTATTGTTTTCACCATTTGACTATGAGCTCCTTGAAAGCAGAAATTATTTTTCCTTTTTTTTTCTCACTAGGATTTAGCATAGTGTCTGACATATAGTAAGTATATAAATATTAGTTGGCTGACAAAATTTTATTATAGTTTCCTTATTCCACAGTAACATTATGACTAGAATTAGAGAATAGGTGAGCTGAAAGGAAACCTAGAGACTATCCAGTACAATATCCTCATTTAATGGATGAGAAAACTATGCCTTGAAGAGGGAAACCCAAGTCCTTTTGATACTTCCACTACCCAAATTTGTTTTGTTATTTGTCAGTCAATGGGGAAAAACAAACAAACAAAAATCTTAATAGGACCTTCCTTAATATATAATTTCCTATCCCCTTCTGGTTTTATAAAGTTACTAAAAATACCAATATCTCACATCTCTGGCACTTTAGAGCTGACAAAACACTCTCCTTACACCTAAATTGTGTAGTAGATAGAGTATTAGGCATGGCGTTAACTCAATAATTAACTCATTACACTTGTGTTCAAATCTGACCTCATACCCTTGTATGTAACCTCTATCCATGTAACCTTTGGCAAGTCCATCTCTGTCTGGCTCCGTTTCCTCAACTGTAAATTAAGGATAAACATGGCACCTAATTTCCAGGGTTGTTGGGAAGATACAAAGAAATGATATTCTTAAAGTGCTTGGCATAGTCTCTGGCACATAGTAGACATATAATAAATCAATCTATCCATCCATCCTTCGTTCCTTCCTTTGTTCCTTTGTTCTTTCCTTCCTTCCTTCATTCATTTCTTCTTCAATTTTTCAAAATGCATAGTGCAATTATTATTCCATTTCATAGATGAAAAATCTGAGATTCTGGGAATTCCAATGCTTTGATCAGGGCCACACAACCTACTTAGTATCTGAAGTCAGATTTGCATCAAGGTCTCCTGACTCTTGGTACAATATTGTTTCTATTATACTCTATTGCCTCTCACATGTTTGAAAAGAAAAATTTAATTGAATATCATTTCAAATTGTCATTCAAAATAGATGTATATTAAAGAGTCAGAAAATGATACAATATGATAACATCGTAGGCAGCTTGTTGTTTTAATCTCTTAGTAGAAAGACATATTAAGAAGAATATGTGAGCTTTGCTCTGGCATAACACATATGGGTGCTATAGTTTCTGGTCAAAAGTTATATAAGTAATATTGGATTTAGAAGCATATCCTCACCTTTTTTAATGAGATAATTTAACCAGAAAGGGCTAAGATAAATAAATATAAATTATAACTCATTACCACGAGCCCATGTACATCCATGTATCTATATATATCATAAAAAGGTATAATTTATCCATGGGGTTAAATGGATTTAACATTCATAATATAGCAAAAAAAGTTTACATTAAGATATGTAAACCATGTCTCTGAGTCTCAGTTAATGCAGATACAGGCTATTGTTTGTGAAAAATTCCCTAGATTACATTTGGATTTTAATCTCAATGATATATCCCAGCACAGCAGTTAAAACATAGAAAGAGAATAAATGGGGTCCTCGACTCTGCAGGACTGCAGACAAGCCAGTCCATCCAAGGATAAAACCTCACCTGTAACATGGAGAGACAGTATCTGAGCGGTACTAGTCTGTATCTGTTTTACTTCTATGAGCTTTGTTTGTGGGATGGCTTTTGTTCACCACATTCTACAGATGCCCCCAGTGTATAGTTTGGAGATGGAAACACTGTTGTACTTGCAGGCCTTATTAAAACCAAAAAGCATATAGTAACATAAAGGTTATAGTCATGTAGAGTCCCCTTAGCATATCCGAATCAACAAACAGCTGTCTCCTCTTTTGTATATCAGACTGTTGTTTTTAGAAAAAAGGGGGGAAAAAAAGTCAAGTAGGACAGTCATATGAGCAGGGCTTGCTCAGAAAAAGATAATAAAGAATAGCAAAATAATGAAATCCACAAGAGAATTCCTTTCGGTTCTATTTTCCTCTTGTTTCTCCTCATCCTCTCGGTATATTTCTTTAAATTTTATAATAGAAGCAGTCCCTAGTTTATGAACTGAGTATGTTCTAAAAGTTTAATCCTGAATCTGCTCTTAGGAACTTTGGATCTGGGTGGAGAGTAAAAAGGAACTGAGGCACAGGTAGGGGGAAGAAGACAGATTGTTTCTGATGCTGTACAGAGCTGCTGCAACCCTTTTCCAAAGCAGTAACTTTATCAATAATGGTTAAGGTCTCTAAATACTTTGGGGAGAAGGAACTAGGAAGCCAACCACTACTGATTACCTTGTTTCCTTGAGAAAAGACATTCATCAGTTTCTAGCAGCCACAGAAATCCAATCCAGTTCAATTCTATTCTTTTCAATAAACTTTTATTCAGCCTTACCCTATGTGAGTCATCATGATAAACTAGTGTCTGCCTTAGGAAAAAGGGGGAAAAAATGAAATAGGTCCTGCCCTCAAGGAATTTATATTCTCCTAGAACACGAATTCTTAACCTAGTATTTGTAGATAGATTTTAGTCCCATCAAATAAAGCTGGGGTATGGAATACAGCTTTTTGGCAAGTAGACCAACTATTATAGAAGTCCAGTAGAAGACAAGATGAAGCCTTGCACCAGAGTGATTGCAGTATCAGAGGAGAGAAAGATTGGAGAGATGTTGCAAAGATGAAATTGGCAGACTTTGTCAATAGATTGAATTAGAGAGGAATCCATGGATATATTTCAAGGGGAGCATTTGGAATTTGGAAGGGAAGAATATATTATTATTATTTCAATTTAATTGTTTCCTTCATAATCCTTTGTATTTTTGGCATTTTCTATTCTAAGAATGGCTCCCTAGTCTTTATCAGACTGCAGGAGTCCATCACACTGGGGAAAGGATTCTTTATTCAGCAGTCCCTAAAACCTGTTTACCTTTTGTGGGGAGTCTAAACCACATGGTGGCACTATGAATATTTAAGGTACTGTGTATTCTTAGGAGAATAAAGAATTTCATTAAAAAGTTGCAATCTTTGCTGCTTTTACATCCCTAAGTTTAGTCATATTTGGGGGAAGCTGAAGGGTTATGATTGTATTTTGTCTTTCTGAATCTGTGTTGCAGGTTTCTGTGAGCATTTTGACAAATCCTGTCTTTTTTCTGGGAAGAAGTAAAGGTTGTTTATATCTGGTATCCATATCAGTTTTGAATAAAATGGGACATAGAGACTCTGGGTGTATACTGGATTTCCCCTTCTGCTCCCCCAGGGCAACTTTAGGCAAAGAAACAAGTCAAAGTAAAGATATTAACCCTTCTGGAATCAGAAACTGATGATCAGATCTGGTCTATGTGAGCCCAGAATGTTTGCTGTAATTTGGTATAATATTACACTAACAGGTTTCAGAAACAAGATTTGAACTAAGGTTTTTCTTGGTTCTAATTATCTCAAAATATATGATCTCTCTTGTGAGAAAGCCCTCTCCTAAGGCAGATAGCAACTTACCTAATACTTATAAATCTTAAGTCTCAGGACAGGTTTAGGATGGATCCAGAGTCAATGAGCTAGAGGGCAGGATTTGAACTCAAATTGTCTTGATTCCAAGTCCATTGTTCTATGTATTAAAACATGCCATATCAGAAAATAAATAGCTATTTAAGCTATTCGCTGAATGTTTATATTGTACAGACTTGGGCATTGTACAGAGATGGCAGGGACCCTATACCCCTTAACTCAGACAGGCTGTGAACAGGGGAATCCCGTTCCCCCTTCCTGCCCTTGTGACACAGGAGGCAAAGACCATGTCCTCTGAATTCCTTTAAGTTGAGATGGATAAAGAAATATGCCTCCTGGATAACATCAAGTTGTATATCTCAGACTTCCATCTGTCCCCTAAACTATGAGGGTCACGCCCTATGTCTCCAGGTAGACCCGGATCAGATGACCAACACCCCCCCCCACTGAATACCTGAGTGTTTACCACTCTAGAATCACATGCTCATCATGACACAACATCACGTCCCCACAATTGTAAAAAGTATATATAATCCCCAGGATTGAGGGATTCGGGGAGAGCCTCAGATGGCTGCTCCACTCATGCTGTCTTGCTGGCCATTAATCCTATCTTACTAATAAATCTTTCTTTTTTACTTTTAAGCTAAGTTTGGAGTCCTCTCATTCTTGAGAATGGTTTCCTTCCCGAACCCAGGGGTTCACCAATTTGTACCCCTATAGCAGTACAATATGCTAACCATTCTTTCCTTTCAATGATTTTTTTCCTTTGTATTTTCTGATCTAGCTCAATTTCATGCCTTCTTCCTTTACACACAAGTTATCTTCATCACTTTTGTAATTTAGTTTTACTTTTTATAACAATCTACCCTATCTATACATCACAATATAATATGGCAATGGGTAGGTTTTTTTGCAATTGTTCTTCTCTCTTCCCAAAACTATTTTATCTGGGTGTTCCCCATCCTCTGTTTCTAATTGCTGATATGCAGACATCCTCTATCAGACTCATCCTACCATCCCCAATACATCCGCTTCCATTATTCTAGCATTTTCATTTATTCAAATTACATACCCAAGTAGTAATTGATTCCCAACTCCATTCATTTAGTCAAAACTCGAGATTTTCTTAAAATACAAACTTTATGATGCATCTCTTCACCTTATCAGTCTTTAATTAGGACATTATATTTAATATTTGGGTTCAATAATTAGATTTGCTTTTCTTCCTTTGCAAAAGGATGGTGTTGAATAATACTATTAGAATACTTAAATGTATATACCACTAGAGAATAGGTCCTAAGAATATACCAAGCTCTTTTATATATTTCTATTAATGACTCCAATAAGAGCCCTAGGGGCTCACAACTATTCCCTCTATATCTAATTTAGTATAGAACACTCAGAAAACAACAAATTTAGTAATTATTCCTTCTGATTTTTTCCCTCTAATAATAATACCAAAGTTAAAAGCAAAAGGGAAAGATTTTTAGTAAATCTCTTGGCTAAAATGCATGGTAGCATTCCTCCTAGCATTTGCTCAAGGATTCTTAAGCTCAGGGACTAGTCAGTTCCTGCCCAAATTATTTAATTGTATTTCAGAGCTTTGGTGTATTAAAAGTTATAAGAGTGTGTGTGTGTGTGTGTGTGTGTGTGTGCATTTTAACCTTTATTTTTCCCTTTATAAAATGTCTAAGACAGAAGGGCAAGTGTTGGGTAAATTGGATTAAGTGACTTGCCCAAGGTCCCACAGCTAGGAAGTATCTGAGAGCAGATTTAAATACATCTCTCTCCAACTCCAGACCTAGTTCTTTATCCACTGTGTGACCTAACCCTACCCCTATTTGAGTTTGACATCCCTGGTCTAGAGTTGAAGACTTATAAGATCAAATAAGAAAATATTGCACAGAAACAGAAAAAAATAATGATGAACCTGTTAACTTAGAAAAAACACAGAACTATTAAATAGTCATAAAGCCACTCTTTAATCAAGGGAAAGGGGAACAGGGCTACTTGGCCTCTTATGCAGAGCTGGGCCTTGTGCAGAATCCAAGAATTGAACACTGCTTCGCTCTGCTCCCTGACCCCCTGGGAGTGCCACCGCGCTAGACGACTCCAAGAAACAAAGGAAATTGGGGAACTTATATGCCATTTGGGAAGATCCAGGGACTGGGAAAGATGATTGACATTATACTGGTAAGGGTACAATCAAGCTTGGGAAAGGAATCATAGCTAGAGGCTAGGGTGTAAGGGAAGGGGCTGCTTACACAATGGATACTAAAGGATGGTCCCTGCCCAGGTGTGTCTTCCTGGGACAGGGTCTCTGATCCAGTGGGGAAGACTACCTAAGACAAAAAGGGTATTTAGCATTTACCCTGGGGTCCATTATTCAGTCTGCAACTGCTAGCCTGAGATACCCTTCTGAGTGGATTCTCACAGGAACAGGAAACAAGCACAAGCTTTGGGATCTCCAACCTACAAGCTATTTCTAAAACTTGGGGTTCATCAGATCTCACTAAGCCACAAGTTTAGGGTTTCTAGATTCCACGTTGACAAACCATGTCTTAACAATTTTCATTTACCCTCATATTAAAGCAATTCCTCCTATTTAATTCAGGAGAGGTACATTTTCTCTTTGATAAGACAAATTACACTCTTATGTCATAGTATCTTTGTGATTATCCTCCATAGTATTATTTTTCATGAAGCAAGGGGAAAATATATTTTTGTATTTTGATCTGTGGCTGTCACATGGTATTAATATATGCATTTTACCTAACATTGATTAAAGATTCAGATTCTTTAAGAAAATGAAGTATACTAATTTAAAAAATGGTAGTTCTGTTTTCCAAGACTTGTCTGATTTTAGATAAACTTGCATATGGAAATCAGATCTTAATTGAAAACCTTTACCATGTGTTAATCTTGTATAGCAACTGTCTGCTTTTGACCATCAACTTGAGAATTTATTTTATTCACTTAAACCCATCTCCAGGGAAGTACCCCCAACCCCCATAAACATACACTTTATAAAACACCAAGAATTTTGACTTTGTTTTTTCTCTTTAATTTCCAAATGATTTATTCAAGATTTGGAATTATATGATTCCTATGATTTTTTTACAGTTTTCAAATCTGTCATATGGCAATGAAATTAGCCCACTTTCCAGAATTACAATATATTTAAAACTTGTCTCATGTCTAATATCTGAATCTTGATATTCTTCTCTAGGAGTGGGAGTAAAAGGGTTTGGGGGTGGGATGTCAGTTGGCATATAATTCAGACAGGCAACTGTAGGCTTCCTCTCACCATACATTTTATAATTAATTTTTTTTTTCTTTCCGCCAGTGCTGTATATGGACTGTGGAGAAATAACCATGACCTCAGAGATACATAAACAACTATGGACAACCAACTCACAGAAATGATGACTCAACTTTGGAGACAGATCTATGACCAAAAACTATAAATGTAACAACTACACTGTGTTGCTCACACTCAGCTAACCTCCCCACTACAAATAGTTTACATAATCTAAGTATATTTTTTTTCATTTCTCTACACAAGCCAGTTCAGTTGAATATATAAACGTCCCTTTCCCATTAACTGGTTCCCATAAATACCCTGCAAACTATATTAGTGTAATTAACTATAACTTACTTTGCATTGTAGTTCTTTTTAAATGATTTTTATTTTTGCTTTTTAAATATTTCTTTTCAATTTCTGTTTTAGTCCATTTTTGCTAACAAATACTTTGGTGTGCAATATATGTCTAAAATGTAGATCAAAAGGATGTCAGAAGTCATTTAGCTCTAGGTTCTCTAGTTGTTATATTCTATATTTTCCTTTTATTTGTTTTTCCTTCTCTTGAATTTATCTGAGTATGAAAAAAAAATTAAGTATCCTAGAATTTTTAGGTTGTTAATGATGTCTTTTTGCAGGGGGGGAGAGGTGGTTAAATTACTTAACTTTTTCTCTATGCATGTAGATTCTTTGTCATTTACTGTATATTTATTATTAATGTTATTTTATTGTTTGTGGTACCCCTGAGCATCAGGAAAAACAGATCAGTCCTAGTAGTAATTGTAAAGGTAGGGTTGTGATTCACACCCCCTTTAAAGTTCCAGATTCTATTCCTACTACCATTATTCATAACCTATCTTCCTTTGAGCTCTACACCATGCAAATATTGTCCTTGCTTTTTTCTTGCCACTGGATAACTCTGGAAGAGACTGTGAAGCTGACAACTGTATAATTCTGCCTCACTAAAATCCAGTTCTATTGGAAGACCATGCATCACTCATCATGACAAAGACTGAACAACAATAATCCAACTATATCACTCAATACATATACTAATGAAGGCTATCCACTAGGCTAAGAATATCCCTCTTCTTTTCTCCTAAGCTCCTCTTCCTACCTTTTGCCCTAATGTAGGGAACTTCAACACACATGTTGATGTTCCTTCAAATATCCTAACTTTGTCCTCCATTCTACCTTATTGCAAATCTGAATACTGAGCTCAAAATCACCCATGTATTGCAATTTTATGATTAATAATTCATTTATCCAATAACCTTTTATTATCCTGTATCTCCCTATACTTTACTACATTTAATCAAATTATTTATTCTTCACATGTTCTCTAATCCCTCCATCCTTCAGAAATTTCTCAGCTGTCCCTTCCAAATCTCAACCTCTTCCTGAACCAGCTTATTCTATACCATTGTGTATTTTCATATTGTTCCTCTGTCCTATTACCAATAACAATTCAAACCCCAGGGTTATTCACACCATCCACCTCCTTCATTCCTACTCATGTGCTGCTAAATAGAATTAAAGAAATCGTCCAACCATGGTAACTAGGTCTGCTACAAATTTATGTTATCTAATCTCATAAGAGCTTTTATTACAAGAAGATTATTCAGTTCTTCAGTAATTGATTTTCTTTTTTCTTTTATAATTTTAAAAAATTTTCATTCCTAAATTCTCACCTTTCCTTCAGGCCCTCCCCCATTCATTGTGAAGACTAGAAATAAGATACCTAATATACATATGAAGTTGTACAAAACATATATCCATTGTAGACTCTAAATGACCACCCCAGTGCAACTATCAATAATATGAAAATAGGTCTTGACCAATGACGCATGTAAAATACAGTGGCAATGTGCGTTGGCTACAGGATAGGGGAGTGTTTTGGGGAGTGGGGGAGAGAAAGAACATGAATCATGAAACCATGGAAAAATTCTCTAAAAAAATTAAAACAAAAACAAAACAAAACAAAACAAAAACATATATCCATGTTAGCTTATGTTTTAAAAAAATAGAGTGAAAGAAAATTGTAAAAGTGAAATTTGGGAAATGTATCAAACTACATTTCCCGTGGTTCAACGGGTTTCCGTTTCCGGTTTTTGGGCTTGAGAAGGCTTACGTCTTGATGCAGGGAAGGGTTTAAATCTCCTGGGTTAGGAGGAAGTGGTCTCTCTCTTTTGCGAGTAGGCGCTTCCAGGAAACAGGAGACAATAATGAAGGCAGCGGCAGTTTTGAATGCTTACAAGCGCGTGGTCTAATGATTTTATCTATCAACATGGCTTTAATTAAAATACTAATTTATATATTTATACAAGCATTTATCATTTTTAATATTAATAATTTACATATTCAGATTTCATCAGTTCTCTCTCTGTATAAAAATAGAATTTTTCATCATGGCTTCTTTTGACCAGAATACTTTAGTTTTCTACAGTTGATTGTCATTAAAATATTCCTGTTTAGTGCATAACATTCTTCTATTCTGCTTGTTCTACTTTGCATTGTGAAGATAAAATTTTCTCTCTTTGTCTATTTTAATGAAATCAATCAGGAACCCTTATCCAATCAATCAAGAACTCAAAGCACCCCTACTTCACTATTAATTAGGAGAGTTCACAAATCATTTACTAAAGTAAGTGACATCTCCAAAGGTCTCTTCCCCCACCACCCACCCCAGGGCTAGGCAAATTGGGAAGCTGCAATTGGTTCCCTTAAAGTGGGAGAACTACAGAAAGTGACATCAAGAAAACTTCTTTAAAAAGGCCAGCCTGAAGATTCAGTGATTCTCTCTGTGTTCATGAGCCAGGCTGGAGGAGAACTCTTTGCTTCCTTGGCTTTGGAGGAGACTCTTTCCTGGGATCCTGCATTGGCTTGCTGGGTGAGTGGCTGAGAGTCCTGCCTTGGCTCTGGAGGAGGCTGCACTGGTAGACTTCTGGCTGAAGACTCCATGCAAGAGACTGAGAACTGAGGAAGCCTCCTGTCCCAGTGCTGAACCAGACTTCATGTCACAGGAGAAGCTCTTAGGGCTGGCAGGCTTGTTAAGAATCTGCCTCTTTATCTACATTTTCCACTTTCACTCTTTCTGCTTCTTTGTAAATAAAAGCTGCTAAAAGTCATTTTGACTGAAGCCATAATATTTTAAAATTGGTGACCACAATATTACTTTATAAATCTCTTATTAAGTCAAAACCCCAGTTTTATTCCTTATGGCATCAGTTCATCTAAATCTTCTTAGGTTTTTCTGAAACTACTCCCCTAGTCATTTCTTAAAAGACAAAAGAAATCCATCAGAATCATATACCACTACTTGTTTAGACATTCCATAATTGTTAGGTCTCTCCTCAGTTTCCAATTCTTTGCCACCACAGAAAGAGTAATTATAAATATTTTTTGTGCCTATAGGACTTTTTCCTTTTCCTTTGATTTCTTTGGGATTCAGATTTAGTGGTTGTTTTGCTGGAGTTTTTTAGTCATAGTTCCAAATTGTTCTCCAAAATAGTTAGATCGGTTCGCAGGTAACAGTGCATTAATGTTCCTAAAGTAGTTCCCCTAGTCTATAGTTTCACTTTTTGCAGTTTCAGTTACCCATCATCAAGTGGGCAGAGTAGGGCAAGTCTCCATTGTGCACTGATGGCAACTCTTTACATGTCAGTTCTTTTGCTTTCACTTGGAAGGTTTTTTTAGAGATTTTTTTTGATGGGGGTATGAGACCACTGAGTGCTGAATCAAGAGTCAGGAGTAGGGAGAGAGCTCAGTACTATATAATAAAGTTAACATAGCTGTTCAGATTTAAAGTGGGAACTGTGCAAGTTTTCAGGTATCTGCTGGGGATCTTGGAACACAGCCCTATGGATAAGTGGAGACTATTCTATATTACTGTATAACGATAGGTAATGTAGTTTATTATTTCTGAATTTAATGTTGTTAATATCTTACTGTATATTTAATTTATCAATTAAGGTTTATTTTAAATACCTATGTGAAAGAAAATCACATAATTGGGAATTAGCAGATGCTGGCTTATCTACAAAATTTTAGCTATATACAGTAGGTCCTAGAATGTATTCCCTGCAGATAGGAAGTCTTACTCTATCTTTCTTTATCTCTTCCAGCATTTGACATTTAATTTTTCTGTCATGTTAACCAATCTAATCAGTGTGAAGTGGGACCACAGAGTTGTCTTAATTTGCATTTCTTTAATTTTTAGTATTAGCTTTGATTTTTTTCTTCTGAAAACTGCTTGCTTAGAATGGCTGCTAATTTTAAAAATTTGCCTGAGTCCTCTATTATTTGGGAAGTGAGACATCTATCAAAGAATTTGCTGTAATGTTTTTCATCTTCCCGCTTTCCTTTTAATTTTGACTACATTGGTTCCTTTTGTCCAAAAGCTTCAAAAAATATTTCATATAATCATCATTATAAGTTTTTCATTGCTGTAGTCCAGTGATTCCCAAAGTGGGCGCTACCACCCCCTGGTGGGTGCTGCAGCCATCCAGGGAGGCGGTGATGGCCACAGGTGCATTTATCTTTCCTCTTAATTGCTATTAAAATTTTAAAAAAATTAATTTCCAGGGGGCTAAGTAATATTTTTTCTGGAAAGGAGGCAATAGAACAAGAAAGTTTGGGAACCACTGCTATAGTCTTTTCTATTACTTGTATGGTCATGAACCTTTTCCATAGATATTCCCTCATCTGTAGATTGATACTTTTTTGTGATCCAATTTGCTTATCTCATCTTTTCTATCTAAAATAATGATAACTTAAATTTTTGAGATATAGTATTTCTATCTATTAAATTAAGTTATTGATCAACTGATCAAGAAAATTAACTCAGTCAAATGAATCTCTTAATGATCAAATAACCCCAAGCTCTCCTGGTACAGCTTCATAAGTAGAATTTGGGAGCTCATTTTACATCTCCTAACACGAACATCCCAACACAACTCTAATTGCTAAATAGTTAATGAGGAGTGGACTAAGAGATCTTGACTCTTCCCTCATTACTTTTTTATGGCAGAGATTGGTCTTTATATAAATAAGGAAAATACTATTACACAGTTTCACCAGATATGTGGGTGACTCACCTTACTTTCATATAAGTCAGATTCAACATGGTGGATCAACCCTGCCTTTAATCCTTTCAAGGTCTTATCAAAAGATGAAGGATCTCAGCCCAATCTGATATCTTAGATACTGGGAATAACCTTAGCTTGGCTGGAGTCAGGCTCTGTTTAGTCTGACTTTGGGAGACCAATGGTATAATGATTTCACATAGATATATTATTAATAAATAATATAATTCAATATTAACATTCCTCAAAATAATATACCTTTTTTGACCTCATCTTGGCATACAGTGTGAGATGTTGCTATGTATAGTTTCTTCCAGACTGCTTTCCAGTTTTCCTATAGCTTTTGTTAAATAGACAGATCTTCCCCCAGTAAATTGGATATTTGGGCTTATCAAACACTAGATTATTGTGGTGGTTTAATTCTCTCTATTAATGTACCTAATGATCAACCACACCATTATTCAGTACCAGATTGTTTAAATATTTGAGTACTCCTAGGTCACCTTCCTTCATTTTTTTAAATTGATTCCCTTGATATTCTTGAACTTTTGTTCCTCCTATGAAATTTTGTTGTTCTTTTCTAACTTATAAATCAATTTTCTTTGGTTGTTTGATTTGTATGATACTGAATAAGTAAATTAATTTGGCTAGTTTTATCATTTCTTACATTGACCCAGCCTATCTATGAGGAACCACTATTTCTTCCATTTATGTCTTTATTTGTATGAAACAATTGATTTTCTGTACCACTAAATATGGCAATTATTCCAAATCTTCTCTTCTCTCTTTAAACTTCCTCAGGGAGGCCATCTCCCCTCACCCTCTCAACTTGGTGTCTTATGTTATACATAAAAAAAAAACAAATAGATAAATTTACCACAAGTTTCCTCTTTTCCCTTTCTCCCAATTTTGTATTTTCTGACATCTTTCCCCACCCATTTCTTTTTTCATACTATAAGAATGGAGGTCAATTAAGTAAATGAATAAATTATCTTCATTTTCCATTTAAAGTATTGTCAAGATGCTACACTTTAAGTAATCAGGTGAAAATACTTCTAAATTGAATCAATCTATCATAGGCATTAGACTAAAGCCAAAAAACTGTGTTGGAAATTTAAATATGCTTAAAATTATTGAATGAACTAAGGTCACATACACACTTGAACAAATACATACAGATTGGTTGAAGAAACTTGGTTACACTCCCATGGTTTGTCTATAAAATGCCAGAATAATTTGGAACCAGGGATATTGAGTGGGAAGTGACTGAGGTGAAAGCCTTTGAACTATTAAGAAGGAATCATTTGGTAGGAAGAAGTGCACTTTAACCTCAGTCTCTAAGCCCCTCCTTGACATTAGGAGGACCTTGAGAACTCTGGAAAGCTGGAGGATTTGGACTTTTTTTGTTAACATCCTAATTAATGTCACTGGGACAAATGCAGCTGATGACGTCTTCATTGAGAGGTGGGAACAAATTAGATGTAATTAAGAAAGACAGATTTCAAAATATAGCAGGAGCACAGAGAGGAAAATAAAGTTATACCATATGAAAAGAGGCATCTTGAATACTCCAGAAAATAACTTCAAAAGTTACACCTTTTCCAGTTTGCTCTCTAAGCTTAAACTAATTTCCCCTAAAATCTGTATGTACTAGTGGAAGAATACACATAGAATTTAAGGATTTCCTCTGTGTGTATAAGTGTATGTGTTTTCTTCTCTCTTTTTACTTTTTGTTTCAACTCTACCACTATTGTACCCATTTCAAAAAGTGAATTAAATATAGCTAACCAATTGATTTCAACTGATAAGTATGGTTGGAAGCAAACCAAAGCGACTCATAAACTCTATATCATTTGTATATATCACAGACTCTCAAGACTCCCCATAGAATCCTGAGGGGGTGATGTAGTAACTTCTGATGAAAAAATGGCCAAGGTTAATCTCTCTACATTTACCCTTGATCAAATCCTTCCCCTATTTTCCAACAGATTGCCCTCATTATAATCCATCTCCAGCTTAAGACATTTTTCTCTGGCTGTTCTCCTTGCCTAGAACACTCTCTTCCCCCCTGCCTGTTGATCTTCTTATCTTCCTTTAAGTCCCAACCAAAATACTACCTTTTACAGAAAACTTTTCCCAGTCCATCTTAATTCTAGTGCTTTCTCATTGTTAATTATTTCCTATTTCTTCTGGGTATTTATTTGCATATTATCTCCTCCACTGGAATGCAAGCTCCTTGAAGGCAGGGATTGACTTGTGTCTCTTTTTTGTATCCCAATAGCTAAATAGTGTCTGATGGATATTAGTTACTTAATAAAAGTTGATTAATTTATCCCCTGTATTATTTAATCTCTTTATACATTTCCTTTTCTACTGCCTTGCAAAATACTCGAATCCCTCCTTTATAAACAAAACAAACAAAAATTCACTAGCTCCTACTGTTGCCAATAACTTTATCCTATATATTTCATCTCCTCAGGTAAGCTTTTGAAAAAATACTATTAGGATTTGATTCTTTTATTTTGTGAAGTTTCATTTTCCTCTAGTCTCTCCAATTTGTTTTGTGGCTCCACCAAGAAAAAAACTACTCTCAGTTTCACCAATGATCTATTAATTTTAGATCTAATAGCCTCTTTTCATTTTTTTCCTTGACCTCTTTACAACTTTGTGATTACCTTTCACTGAATATTCCTTTTCTCTCTGGCCTTTCATGGTGCTAATCTCTTCTGGTTCTCTTCCTACCTTTTGGATCACTCCAGATTTTTTAATCATGTCCTGCCAAATAACTGTTGTAACCCAAAGTTCTGTCCTATATTCTCATTTCTCTCTATACTCTCTCAGATGATGATCACACCAGCTCCCTTGAATTCAGTTATCACCTCCAGAGAAAGAACTGATGGAAACTGAATATAGACAGAAGCATACATTTAAAAAAAAGATATTATTCTTGTTTATTTCTTTTTCTTTGTCAATAATAGAATGGTGGTAAACAGACTGAGGACATAAGTTCTCTGCTAAAAATGTAAACTATTTTGAGTAAATATGAACAGCAAAAGAAGGTCCAACTATCCCATGGTAAAAAATGCATGTCACCTTGGGTATCCTGGCACTATAATTTCTTTATTTCATTTCTTTACAGGTATCTACCGTATTACTTTGTCCTCCTGTCACCAGGACTGGCCTTTTGTCAGTAATCTCACCCAATGAATTCTATTAAGTTAATTAACCCTAAAAAACATCCTAAATCTATTAATAACCAAGCTGGCATAGGCTCCTCCTTATTTGATATCTTAGTATTCTTTAGAAGAATATGTCACCCTACAACTGGCAATAATTGGTACAGGACAGATTGTGAGCAGAATACTCTGTCCTGCTGCAAATCTTGGATTCTTACAACAATTTATTTAACAATATGTTTAATATGGAAACGCTTTGCATGACCGCACATGTATGCTCTCTATAAAAGTGCTGGTTCTTCTAAGATGGGGAAAGGAGAGAGAGGGAATTTAGAATTCAACATTTTTTTAAAGTTAAAATAATTTGTTTACATATAATTGAGAAAAGAACAATTAAAATTAAATGTAAAAAAGGAACATTATGATTCTTAGGTTTGTATTTTTACTCATTAATTTTATTGATGTTTCTTCCATTTATCATTTATCATCAATTTGACCCAGCAGTTAGCTTAGTATCAAAGCTAGTCTATTCATGCTTGGTGTTTTCACTCTCATTTACCACATACTTAAAGCCAAATTCCTTGAACATGCTTTGTTAGTCTTTTCTTCCCTTTCTCCTTTCTTCCTTCCTTCCTGTCTGTCAACCTCCTAATTTAAATAGTATTCTTTAATGTCCTCTAATTCCCAAGAAGTTTTCCTTTTCTTTACTCTTCATTTTTTTCCCCTTTTGGTCTATTCTGAATTCTCTTCTTCAATTCATTTAATATACTCTTAAGTGTTATTTTTAAATTTTCTCTGTCCTTCACAAGATTAGAGATTAGAGACTATAACAATTTAACTCTGTTTTTATTTCTTTGAAATATCAGTTCATGAAAAGAATGATGTTAAAAGAGAATTCTTATGAGATGGAAGTCACTCAGTATCTCAAGTCTTCAATACTTATTCTATGTTCTATTCTTTCAATGATTAATTACCTTTGTTAAGGGTTGGTTATTGCATCTCTAACTTTAAGATCTCCATACCACTGTGGGAGCTGGCAACTCTTGGCAATTCTTACATGTGCTTTCCGAGGATTGTATACAGTCATAGAGTAACAACCCATTCTTAGTGAAAGTAATTTCATAATGTGCGAGTTTCTCCCAGATGATTTTTAATAGCCTCTATCTCATATAAATACATACATATATGTTTATATTATATATATATATTTCTATATGTTCATATGTCTATATGTATAGAACTCTATCTTAAAGGGATAATGCCCTTTCTCTTATCTCCACCCCCATCTCAGCCCTTCCTCTCATCATTTTTAACCTATTTTTCCATACCTCCCAGTCTTGTTGAAATACTTATAAATTAATTTCTTCCACTGTTTTTCAGTTGTGTTTAACATTAGCTCTGTTGAAGTTCACTTGATAAAGATACCATGGTTTGCCATTTCCTTCTCCAGCTGAGTCAATCAGGTTTAAGTGAATTATCCAGGGTCACACATCTATTTAGTGTCCGAGGCTGGATTTGAATTAATGAACATTAGTCTTCCTGACTTCAGGCCTGGTGTTCTACCCATGATGCCACCTACCTGCCCCAATAAATTAATTATTTCCATTGGAATTCTTTGAGAGCAGAATCTTTCTTTTATCTGCTTGCGAAATCTATTGTCAATGGAATTGCTAAATATTACTACATGCCTTAGAACTTAAATATAGGATTATTCTCAGGTGATCATCTATGGGTTTGAATATTCATTTTTATGTTTTTAGTATTAAATGCTCTACACAGCTTTCATTTGTTATTAACTGACTAAAATTTTCTTTATCTAATTTTTCTGAAAGACCTGTGGTCCTTAAATTATCCCTGTCTATTCCAAGTGTGTCAGTCAGAAAAATTTATTAAAAAAAATTAGAAAAAAGTAGAATTTATTTGTTTTAAGTCGTTATCTTGTGTATTTTATGATATATATAATATAATCTGCTTTATTTATGTATAGCTGTCCCCATTTTGAATCTTACATTTTCTCATTCACAGCCTATACTTCTTTGGGAAGATTTTCCATTTTAAAATTAATATCATTTCTAATATCTTCTTGAAATGTGATTTCTTTGTTATTTAATTATGGTTTTCAGGGATTCTGAATATTTAAGTTTTCTCTTTTTTACCAGCTTTATAGATCATGTTAGTTAAAAAAAAACAAACAAATCCTTACCTTCTATCTTATAATAAATATTAAGTATTGGTTCCAAGGCAGAAGAGAAGTAAGATCTAGGCAATGGGAGTCAAGTGACTTGGCCAGGGTAACACAACCAGGACAACCTAGGTGCCCCCTGGTCTTTTTTTTTAACTAGTAAATACATTTCTTAATTTTTTCTTCAAAGTCTTGATTTTATTCTACAGTTTCTTAGAACCATTAAGCCTACTAGTCTACTTTTTTGAATCTGTAACTTCACTATGATTTTCCAAAGTCTTTTCTGAAATATGAATTCTCTTGTCTTTTTCTTTCAAGAATTTTATTTCATTCATAATTTAACTATTATTCTTTGACTCATTTCTTCCAGCCAAACTTATAGATCTTATGACTAAGCCATTTTCCCCTCCACTGAGGCTCTGCTTGTAGCTCTTGGGTAATTATTCTCTTCAGTATTTAATTATTAGATTTGCCATTACCCAAAGTGTTTCTTCATAGATTTCAGAGGTTTCTTCTAATAATTCATGGTTCTAACCTGTGTTCTTAAATTGGAACTTTGCACCAAGGCTAGGCTCTGCCCCAGCCCCACCACCATTTCCTTGTGACTTAGACCTTTTGTTCTCTTGTATCCTTTGTATTTTATATAGGTGTCTGGCACTTGACTAAAATCAGTGCTTCTGTTTCTAGCTTACCTTTCTATCTCCTGTTCCATCATGGTCTTGGCTCCATTTCTCCTTGTACAATTTCTACTGGGTTACAATTCTATACTTTACCACAGCCCTGGAAGGGCGCTGCGGAATTTTGAATGTTGTATTGGTTATTTCTAGGCCTCACAAAGCCTCCCTGTCAAGGAGTCCCAGGCTCTGGTATTCTTTCTATCCTGCTATGACTTCCATTGCTCCAAAAGTCCACAGGTTGACCTGGCATGGTGATATTACTCCCATAATTCCAGAATAAGCTAGAGGATGAAGTTGGTGAATTCCTTGATTGCAGGAATTGTGAACCACAGAGGACAAAACCAATTGGATATCTGCTGTAAATTTGAAATTAATATGGTGAAAGTCCTTAAATTGGAGTAACCCAGCCCAGGTCAAGTCCAAGTTCTCATACTGATCAGATTTTGATTGAGCCTGTACTTCCAAACTGGGCAAGATACATGTATTATCTCTTAAAACATATTTCCATATTATTCATTTTTGTTAGAGAGCAATCTTATAAAACAAAACCCCAAATCATTTACCCAAATAAACAAGTGACAAATCATATGTTTTCAACTGTATTTCTATTTCAACAGTTCTTTCTCTAGATGTGGATAGCATTCTTTTTTGTTAAGTCCTCAAACTGGGTGAGATAAAGAGACCTATTCTTAAATGTATAAATAAACAAATAATTACCTAAATTAACAAGTAAGTAAATAAGTAAAATGAAATAAATGAGTGAATGGATGATAAATAGTTAAAGGTTAGAATTAAATGAAAAAAATAAATTATAGATTGTTAAACAAATAAATAAATGACGAATGAATGAATGTTCATACAGAGAGAAATATTGCTAGATGACCAGACAGTCAGTCAGATAGATAGCTAGACAAATATTGTCCATACATTTTTCCTGCCTCCCTATGGAATGATTTATAAGGATCTTTCTTATTATACGGTGGTAACCAGAGTAAAAACATGACCTATGACTCCTCAGAGAATGTAAACTATCTTGAGTAAATGTGATCATCAAAAGAAGCTGTAAGTATCCCATGGGAAAACTTGTAAGAGTCCCTTCTTTGTTCTGTTTCTACATAAAACCTGACCTGGCCTGAGGGTAGGTATGGACATCACTACTCCTCAGTTTTCTACCTGCCAAGAACAACTGGTCTCCTGAGTAAACTCCCTTAAGCAACCCAATTAACCCAATAAACCCTAATAAATCTACATATATTTTCTCCCATTCTGGTGTCGACTGCCTTTTTTTCTTTGGTATCTCAGTATTCTCCAGCAGTGGGGATGGTCCTGCTACCCTAATCAGGGCAGAGAAGTTCTTAATGCCTTACAACTGGTGCAGTCAGCAGGATCTTCACTTTACACTTACATCTTACTGTTTTGACAGGCCAGGGCTTACATCATTTTTCAATTTTTAATTGCCAGAGTTCACTCTGGCTTATAAACTACTTAGAGCATCCTTGTTCAGAGGGCCTGCTGAACTCATGCCCATTCGCTGGAGCTGGCTTTGACTTTTTTGGCCTGGCTACTTTCCCTGAGAATGTTTGCCTGGGAATGGGCAGGCTTCCCTGATGTATTCCGCCTCTGACCTTCTACTAACACCCGGAACCTATACATTAGTGCATTTCTGGACTAGAGGTAGGAGCTTCCATCTCTCTTTGATTTCCTTGATCATCAGTTTAGATGGAGGTCCTTTTCACATATTTATTATGCTTTTATGAGGGAATCCCAATTCCTCTGTGATCTTTCACATCTTAACAGGAGATACAGCTATCTACCCTTCTCCTTTTCTTCATGCACTCAGAACCATCCCTCTAATTTAGGCAAGACCTCATTAATTCTATCCTGGATAATTAAAATAGACTCTTAATTGCTCTTCATGCCTCAAACCTCTCCTTGCTTAAATCTATTTATTCTAGAGCAGTGGTTCCCAAACATTTTTGTCCTACCACCCCCTTTCCAGAAAAAATATTACTTAACCCCCTGGAAATTAATTTTTTAAAATTTTAATAGCAATTAATAGGAAAGATAAATGCACTTGTGGCCATCACCATCCCCCTGGATTGCTGCAGCACCCACCATGGGGTGGTGGCACCCACTTTGGGAATCATTACTCTAGAGCCACCAAAGGTATTTTCCACTCAAAGCATGAGTCTGACCATGTTAATTCCTTACTCGAAAAACAAACAAACAAACAAATAAGACCCCCTCTTGCGCTCTTGGTAGGGGTTCTGTTCTTGTTTATCAGTCCTTTCAGTCATGTCCATTTAGGGTTTTCTTGGCAGAGATATTGTGATGGCTTGCCATTTCTCTCTCCAGCCCATTTTGCAGATGAGGAAACTGAGGCAAACAGGATCAAGTGACTTGCCCAGGGCCACATAACTTAGAAATGTCTGAGGCCAGATTTGAATTCATGAAGATGAGTCTTCCTTATCCTAAATCCAGTACTTTATCCACTAGGACGTCTAACTGCTCCCCCCAGGAACTCTAGGACCATATATAAAATTCTGTTTGGCATTTGCTATTCATATACATTATACCACTCTACATTCTCTATGGTCCAGCCATGCTGTCCTCCTTGCTGTTGCTAATGCATGCTGTTTCATCAGTACTTTTCCATTTTTGCACTGATTATTCCTCATGCCTCAAATGACTTCCCACCATATCTCTACCTCCTCCAAATCCTTACTTCCTTCAAGATCTGATCTTAGAACCACCTTTTGAATAAAGGTTTTCCTGGTCTCTTTATCTGCTAATGGTTTTCCCTCCAAGATTTACTGTAGTACTTGATTTGTGTATATTTGTAGATATCTATACATGTCCATGCCATCCTGGAATATATGCTCCTTGAAGGAAGGGATTGTTTGGATGCTATTGTATTTGTATCACCAGTGGATGACAGAGTGCTACACATGGCAGACAATCCATTCTTGTGAATGGATTTTTCAAGCACACTGTTATAGACCTAAAATGAAAATGAGATTTTCAGGATATTAAATCCAAACTGCTCAGTCTAGAGATGAGGAATCTGTGCCCCAGGTCATGCAAATGAGTAGCAGTGTTACCTTCAAACTCAGGTCTTCTCACTTTAAATCTATCGCTCTTACCACTTCATCACATTTCATCCTTAGACATACTGGGATGCCAAAATACATGCTGCAAAAACAAAACCAAACACACAATTATTACTTTCTTAATAAATTCTACCTATGAGTATACCTGTACTACCAAAAATCTGTACATGTTTTAGGACAACTGTTCAATTGATTTAAAATTAATAGGTCAAGCCTAGGAAAGGTTGCCAAGGCAGGAGGGGGAAATTGCTGCCAAAAGTATAACCAGATAACGTACAGTATTGGGAAGGTCAGAAAGAGTCAGTAAGAAGGATGGTAGCAAATAAGCAATACTGAAATAAAGCACTGATCCTGGGGCAAAGGCTATTTGTGCTCTGCCCTGATTTGTACTACTTGTCTAGCACAGATGTCCCTAGGCCCATCATTATTGACCTGAACTAGAAGGAGGTCAGTGGACTCTAGATGAAACCTGCAGCTGATTAAGGAAGATACAGAAGTACTGTGATTGCTTCACAAAACCTGCTTTTCCACAATAAGGAATTTCCTTCCTTCCTTGTTTCTGTCTTCCTTCTTTCCTTCCTTCTTTTCTTTTCTTTTTGTTTCTCTTTCTTTTTCCTTTTCTTTTCTTTTCTTTCTTTTCTTTTCTTTTTTCTTTAGTAGAGGAAAGAGGAGCTAGATGTTTAGGTTAGGCATTAGGAAAATCTTGTCCTTTGGGACAGAATGTACATGTGTTCTAAGTGCTCCTTAAATCATTTCCTGAACTATATCTTGCCCAGTTTACTAGGCAGTAGAGGTGTAGACTATAATAGCTTCTTGGATGACTTGCCAAAAAACATCCTCATTAATAGTTTAATGGGGCTTAATGAAGGAAAGACTTTAATTCTATTGATTCCCTGACTAAATAGTTCAACTTTTACTTTCTCAGTCTCTCTCTCTCTCTCTCTCTCTCTCTCTCTCTCTCTCTCTCTCTCTCTCTCTCTCCTAGGACTTCTGTCTCTAAATCTCTCTCTTGCTGACTCTGGGTCCCTCTGTCTCAGTATCTCTACTTATCTCTCTTCGTTTTTGTCTCTGTTTCTCTATTTGTCTCTCTGTGCCTTTATCTCTCATTCTGTTTTAGTCTTTCTGTCTCTGCTTCTTTATCTGCCTGTATTTCTCTGATTCTTTGTTCTCTCTTTCTCTGTTTCTGTCTCTCTCTCTCTCTCTCTCAACTACATTATTAGAAGAGGATGATCCTACAATCTGAGCCTTCTATCATAACTATGCTATCAAATTATTGATATTTATCAGATGAAAGTTGAAGCTAGGTGGCAGAAAGGACTTGGAATCAATAAGACATCCCCATGAGTTCAAATCTGGCTTCAGATACTAGTATTGTGATCCTGGACAAATCATTTAACACGGTTTGCCTCAGTTCCTCATCTATAAAATAAACTGGAGAAAAAAATGGAAAACCACTCTAGGATCTTTGCCAAGAAAACCAAAATGGGGTCACTGAGAATAAGACATGACTGAAAATGACTGAACTGCAAAAACCTGATAAAAGGGAAGATTATATGAGAAATCCTGTATGATTTTCCACTCTGATGTAGAAGTCATGATCTGAATTAAAAGTGAACTAATTGATCTTCTTCTTCAATCTGTATCTAATCAAGAATTCCTTGGAAACTCACACAATCATGGATGGTTTCTTTACCATCTCCTATGCAGACATTTTCTACTTTTGGACAGATATTATTGTTGGGAATTTTATTCAGTTTCTTTTAATTAGCTATTAACTCTTCAAGGACAAGGATTATTTTTATTACCTTTCTTTATATTCTCATTAATAAGAAGAATCCTGTTTTTGTTGACAACTTTAGATAGATTGCACCAAAATCTCCTATTCAACTTTCATCCATTGCTCCTAATTTTGTCCTCAGAGACTAACCAAAATAGCACAGTCCTTTCCTTTTAATAATCTTTCATATATTTTAAGTCAACAATACTTCCCCACCCTCCAAATCCCAATAAAAATTCTCTAATCCAGAGAAAATATTTCCATTTTTAAAAATGTGTATTCATATGAATTGTTTATCATTTTAGTTGTCTTTTGCTGTAGACTCTTCAGCTTATTCACATCTTTTCTAAGATATGGTGCCTTCAAATGAACTTAGAAATCCAGATATGGGTTGATTTGGGAATAATTAGCAGAATTATCATGTTTCTCATTACTGACACTATGGTAATTCATTCCCCAAATTTCCATATCTTTTTTTTAAACCTACTGTATCATACTGTTTATTCACATGTATCTTAAAATCCACTAAAACTCCAAGCTCAGATTTCGCCTGCGTTTTTTGGCTTAATGGGGTCCTAAGTCTTGCTGCTCTCAGGAACAGGCCCCGGAGCTGCCAATGACTCGATGGGTGCCCCAAACTTGCTCTATTTCTTTTTAGCTGGCTTCGGAGCTATAGATGAGTGTGGAGGGGGTGGGGGTGGGGTGGTTGCTGAGCCCGCGATTTCGTGAGGGCTGTTTCACCCCTTTATAGCATGGAAATGCCTCGATTCCACGTACCTTCCACGCTGTGCCCTGTTGTG
>NC_058133.1:183496541-183507901 GCF_016433145.1 Gracilinanus agilis
TTTCTTTCTTTCTTTCTTTCTTTCTTTTTTTCTTTCTTTCTTTCTTTCTTTCTCTCTCTCTCTCTCTCTCTCTCTCTCTCTCTTTCTTTCTTTCTTTCTTTTTTATTTGTCTATCCATCCTCCTCTGTGCCTAGCATGATACTTTGTGGAATTTTTTTTTTTTTGCATTTGTTCTTCAAGAAGAAAAATAAAGCAAAATAAATGTCTTCTCTCTGGAACTTTCCTCAAAATGAATGGACCTGTTTTTCCTTTACCTCCTCCTTTCATTTAAAAGTAACTCTAAATTCAGTGCTTTGTCTCCCAAGCCATATTGTTTGAATATGACAGACAGACTGATGACCTGGAAACAGTGACTTCTCATAGCTATATAAAAGTGAGCAGGACCAATCATATTCAAAGAGGTACAACATCATTTTAACTAGATTACATCTAATCATCCCTGTTACTTTTCTGCTGGGCAGTTCCATTGCTCACATTCACAACACTGGAATTCCTATCAGTGACCCATATGGGGCTTTTTCATTCATAAATTTCCTTTTCAGCATGATTTTGAGAATAGCCAGCACAAGTCAGCAAGTGAGTTCATGGCTAATCTTTTGAAAACCTTTCTCATTTTTGACTTTTGACTTCACTGTCATTTTCGCTATTGAAAGGATCTCAGCCTGTCAAATTAGTTTCAATGTTGCCAAACCATGGAATTATTTACTGTGAGCTGAAAAAATGGGCTCCTTGTTTTGGCATTGTATAGTTCCATCTCTAACTTTAATCACAGATAATAAATATCTGTAAATATTACAAGGGACTGAGTAGACAGTGACAACAGAACATTGGGATCTTGTCCATAGTTTTCTCTACAGTTCTAGGTTTTCTCCAAGGACTCTGTGTGTGTGTGTGTGTGTGTGTGTGTGTGTGTGTGTGTGTGTGTGTAACTATGTATGTTGTTGGATGAAGCCCTTGGGCAGACTAGTGAAATTTATATGGACTCCTTCTTAAAATAATGACTTTAAATGAATGAAATAAAATAATGTGTTTATAAAGGAAATCAACTCTTTTAAAATAGCTATCGAAATAGTAAAAAAGACAAAAAACAAACACGTTCATAGGCTATAGGTTAAAGATCCTATTCTAGACTTTAGATGTATCAGACTAACAAAATGTATTAGCAAAATTTGACAAGAGATATAATTCAGGGGTTGGCATGGACTTTTTGTTTAAAGGATACAAATTCCAATATTTCAATATAACCAATTAGAAAATGAAACCAAGGTAAAGTTAGCCTTATTAATTGGTAGCTAATAGTCAGCTGTCAGACTTTGAGTTGTAAGCTATCCAATTAAAGGTCAGGAGGATTTTCTTTCCCACTTGGGCAATTAAAATGAATTGGGATGAGTAGTGATCAACTGAGGCTATTTACAGTATATTGCTTCTGGAAAACTCCTTAGAGAATAGAAATGTCAGAACCAAAAAGAAGGTTCACTGGTGTTAAAAGATTTTTGTCTTTGTGTGGTATGTCAAGGGATTATTCTTTATATATAAAATGCTCTTCCCCAAGAAATTGATCTTTAGAAAAAATGTTGTAAATCCCCGTTGAGTCCTAGAAAATATGACATTTCCAAGTATGGATTTGGAATGAGTCATTCACACATTAAAAAAAAAACCCAAAGCTATAGAGAAAATACCAAATAATTGTGCCATGTGTTTAGATGAAATATTATCCATAGGTGAAATTTTGGTTAGGAAAAACTTCCATGAAATAAGTGAATCTTATCATCTGGAGCCTCAGTAACAGGGTTTGGAATGATGAAAACATGACCTACTTTTTAATCCCTTCTTGACACAATTACAATATTAAAAGATGAAATTCTGTGCTTTAAAAAGTACCTCGAAATATCTTCTTCATTATAGCTTTTATTAGGTTATCACTGGGGACTCTAGAGGTTGAATAACCACCAGGCTCCTTCATCAAACTAATAACATTTAATTGCTGTGGTTCCATATGCATAACATAAGGGGTCAACTAGTATTTACTGAATGCTCTTTTGCCAAACCTTGTGTTAAGCATCTTGAAAGATTGTGAAACTATATTATTAACAGTAATGCAAGTTGCATCTGGAAAAAGTGACATGGAAACTACTTTCAAAGTAGTTGTGGAGAAGGAAATAGAGACCACTGGATTCTGTAAGGTTGCTGCTTAGTGTGAGGACTAGGTTAGAGGGTGGGAAAATAGAATGGCCAAACTATCCATGCATTCATTTCAAGAGCAATTGCAGTGGCAAGAAAGGTGATAAAGAGTAGAAGTATACACCTTCAAATAATTTCCCCCTTTTCAATAGTGATTTTTGACATGATGCACAACTGTTGTTTCTTTGCTGTGGTTGGATTGAGGACAAGGTCAGGGCCCTCAAAATTCACAAGTTCTGGGGCAAAGCTTTTATCTTCACTACACTATATTTATGACTCTATTCAGAAAGATGATGAGTGTAGAAATAGAGCTGGAAAAGACCTGAGAGACCTTTTTTTTTCCTTCTCTAATCTGCTAATTTCACAGTTGAAAAACCGAGGCCGAGAGGCGTTAAGAAACTTGATCACACGGATTAACATGAGAGATGAAATCCGAACACAGGCCTTCACATTCTAGAGCCAAAGATCCTTCTGTACCAGACTACATACCCTGGTCATTGTCCTTTATAGTACTTATTGTTAATTCCAAAGCTGAATGAAAAAAGAAGGAAAGAAAAAAAATATGTTCACAATTTAGAAAAATATAGACGAAGGCAATTTCTTTTTCTTCCATCCTTTTTTTCTTTCTTTCTTTCCTTCCTTCCTTCCTTCTTTCTTTTACTTTTCTTTATTTGCTTTCTTCTTCCTTTTCTTTTTTTTCTTTTCATGTAGGGGAAGGGAGGTTATGTTTTATATCTCCTCTAAAGAAAGAAACATACAATTGTACAGTCTTCTCGCTCGGCCAAATTTTCACTTGCCTTATTTGGATCTATTCAGAAATAATATTCCTGGAACCCATTAGACATGGATTTCATCCCAAGCATCTGGTATGGGTTGCTATTTGTGCTTTTAAGGAAAAGGCTGCTTTCCTATAAAATATGAATGACTAAATAAACTGAAAGAATTGGCAGCTGAAATAAAGACAGTGACTCAGTATTTTCCATTAGACATAGAAGTCAAGAGTTGTGTGGACACGTGCAAGAATTTTAACTTCATATCTATGCAGAAACAAGATTTTGACAATCTAATAATAAGATACCAGTTGAGAGCAATTTGCTGAAGAGCATTGCATTTGTGTGCCTGCAGACAAAGCGAAAACAGCAATGTCCTCATTATTTCCCTGCCCCAAACTTTTCTTCAGATTAACCAAGTGTTGTATCCAGAAGGCTGAATTAATGTCTCTTGCAATTGCCAAGAAAGGTCTGTCATATATGCTGTGCAGTTTCAAAAGTGGTCAGTTTTCTCTTGGTATTTTTCATTTCTGCTACCCTATTATGAGCTCCAATTCTAATAGCATTTCAGGATGAATATGTATCTGGAGGATTAGTTTCCTAGCTGATAAGATTTTAACAATGATTGATGCTTGATATTTCTCATCCATTCACAAATGCTTCAGTACTCTGATTACCTTTTGTGATAAATCTTAAACCCAAGGAGAAATCTTCTCTTCTTTTGAAACATTGGACTGCCTTGAGGGTATTCCATCAGAATCAATAGAATAGTAAAAGTGGATGATCCAATGATTTGGGCATGTAACATTATTATTTTAAACTGTCAAATGAAAATGTGATTTCCTAAGGTTATTTTCATCTTAGTTTTCAGTAATTGGTCAGTTCATATCATCACTGGTATTGTCACGAATGAATAATGTCTGCCTCTCTAAATGTCATTGAGATATCATGAGGAAAAACGTGATAATAAATTAGAAGATGCTTTGAGTCATAACTTATTCACTTTTAAGTTATAGCAATGTATGACTTAAATTATAACTTAACCCTCTCTTGACAACACTTCTGGCTCATATCCACAGTACTATGCCTACTATGTGCTGGATACTTTCTCCCCTTCCCTTTTTTAGCCCCCCTTTCTTTGTTGTCCTCCCCTTTAAAAGGCAGGTTTCTTGAGGGCAAGATCCCTCTTCTGCTTGTTTTTGTATTCCTCGAACTTAGCACTGGCATATGGTAAACATTTAATAAATGTTTGTTGGCCAGCCGACTTTAATAGCTCACATTGTTTATTCAGTCCCAAAACTGATTCAATTTATTCAGCAGACATTCATAAATGTCTAATATGTGAAAGGTGAGAGAGAGCATGGTGTAATGACTAGGGAGATGGCCTCAGAATCAAGAAGACATCAATTCAAACCCTGTCTGCCACAAAATGGTTGTGTGATACTGGGCAAATAATTTCATTTCTCCAAGCTGTAGAAAATTCTCTTTGACAATAAATTGAAAAGAATGTTCAGTAGGCAATCTCTTACTAAAAGGGACTGTAGTCTATGGGACTAGATGAATAAAATTGCAGTTCTAAATTCTTCCCCTCTCCAAAAAAAAAAAAAAGGAAATGAACTATTTTATATTCAAAGGACACAGAGATAAATACGCCATGAGTCTTATACTCAATAAGTTTATATTTTAACAGGGCAAGTAAGGAGAGAAGTGACTAATAGCTGTGATACCTGGGAAAGTGAGATTAATTTCAAGGAGAGGACTAGGCAAAATACTATTACAAATTTTAGGACACAGAGCTTATGTCACCTTTGGGAGCAAAGGGAGTCGGGAAAGACTTCACAGACATCAGAATTGGACCCTAGAGAAAAACAAAGAGGAACTTCTCTAAATGGAGATGTCTAGGGTAAGTTCATTCTAAGTATGAGGTCTAATGTGATAAGTCACAGAAACAACAGATGGGAAGAACGGAATAAGTGACATTAGAACTATTACTTGGTCAACAATATGAAGGGTGGTTAGGAGAGAAGCAAATTTGAAGGCAGGAATGTAATCAAACATTCAAAAAACAAGCTTTTCTTAAACCTAATCAGAATAAGGCATTATGGTTTGTCTGAAAGCAGATTGACAGATCCCATTTAATTTTTTTTTCTTTATATGTGTCTTCTTCGGGGGGCAGCTGGGTAGCTCAGTGGATTGAGAGCCAGGCCTAAAGACGGGAGGTCCTAGTTTCAAATCTGGCCTCAGAAACTTCCCAGCTGTGTAACCCTGGGCAAGTCACTTGACCCCCATTGCCTACCCTTACCACTCTTCTGCCTTGGAACCAATACACAGTATTGACTCCAAGACAGAAGGTAAGGGTTTAAAAAAAATGTGTCTTCTTCCACAACATGACAAATATGGAAATACTTTTTTATATGAAAACACATTAATATCTAATTGTTTACTGTTTCAGGAAGGAGAGAGGAGAGAGAGAGGGAGAGAATTTGGAACTCAAAATGTTAGAAAATAAATGCCCAAAATTGTTTTTATGTGTAATTGGGGGGAAAAAATAAACCGTTATTGAAGGAGATGTCTATGAGTTATCTAGTTCTCATACTTTTAAGGGGATAGATCATGAAGTAGGACTGGCCTAGATCAAAGAGATAAGAGCCTGAACAAAAATTCTGTATTAACAATGAAAGTTGAAAGGCGGTGCTTTGTAAATTTGCAATTAAGCATAGGATTATAGGTTTAGAACTAGAAGGAATCTTATAGTTCATCTCAGCCTTCATCCCATTTTGCAAAAGAAGAAACTAGGAAAGAGCTATGAAGTTCCTTTTTCATGTTCACTCAGGTACCCATTCATAGATTCTTGAGTTAGAGTAGACCAACAACAGAAGTTTTCAGCAATTACAAAATTCTTGAAGTAATAGCCACGGGTAGAAGGGTGATCTCAAGCTATGTGCTGACTTGCCAAAAGAGAGAGAGAGAGAGATCTTACGGGAGTTGTTCAGATAATGCAGTCAATATGAAGGTAAAATAGCTGTTTAGCCATCCCACAAACTGTTTCAAATGTCGATGTTTTAAGCATCAACCTCCTGAAGGAATACAGGGGTTGGGAGTTTGGGGTTTTAATTTTATATCTTTGCCATACTTACCAAGTCTTGTGTTTTGCCATTTCTCTTATGATTCAGGAAATAAAGAGCTTTCCTATATTTAATCTACTACGGACACTGAATACGTTTCTTTAATAAATTCTACTAATCCCTTGAAATTACTGTTTAAGCTATAGATACCACAATGTAACTGAATGATAAATAAAGGAAACAAATCTGCATGCTCTCTGATACATTCTGTGACCCATGTACATAAGAAGTTACTTACTTTGATCATCTTAAGCAATATGACCAATGCACTGCTCAGAAGAATCCACCTTCCTTTATATCCACACGCACACAGATACCTCTTCCTATCTCTGGCTTCCTGTCCTCATTCTTCCTTTTTCTTCACCTTATATCTTTGTCATGGAGACATGGGAGCACCCCCCTGAGGGCTCAAAGTCATATATAGTCCATGAATAGAAGAATAAAAAAAAAGCAGGGTAGAAATGATGAAATGATGCTTCAAAGTGCTATAGCACCTGGCTTTCAGGGAGTTCAATAGACTTTTTAAAACACTTGATTAAAAGTTGAAAGCCTTGCTTTAGCCAGCGTCTGCATGTGAGGCCACATAAATGCTACTGGGGCCAAAAAGTGGAATTAAAGTAATAGAAATCACTCTGAAATAGCTCTTGGCACTCTGCTGGGTGCTAAAGAAGATCACTCAAAAAGACATGGTCCCTTGTCCATTTCTGAAGAAATTGTTCCAACACTACTGAAGCTTACAGCCCCAGTTTCAAACGTGATCTATATCTCGTGTAGAATAGAGTCTAAAGATGCTATATGTCAGAGGGGAACATGACCTAAAAAAAAATGGAAATCATATTCATTTATACATTTTCCTTTAATTTGACAATTTGATCCTATAATAGTAGTTATCTGGGCAGGCAGTATTGGAAAAAAAGCCTTTCTTTTTTATCAGCTAATTGGCACGATGCATAGAGCCCTGAACTTAGAGTCAAGAAGAATGTGAGTTCAAATTCAAGTTCAAACATTAGCTATGTGACCACGAGAAAGTTATTTAACTTCTTTTTGCTTGTTTCATCAACTGTAAAAAAAAGAATAATAATAACATCTATTCTCAAGTTTGTTGTGAGGATGGAAAGAGATAATATAAAGCAGTGATTCCCAAACTTGTTTTGGCCTGCCACCCCCTTTCCAGAAAAAAATATTACTTAGCACCCCTGGAAATTAATTTTTAAAAAATTTAATAGCAATTAATAGGAAAGATAAATGCACCTGTGGCCATCGCCACCTCCCTGGATCACTGCAGCTCCCACCAGGGGGCGGTAGCGCCCACTTTGGGAATCACTGATATAAAGTAACACAGTGCTGAACATTTGGTAGGTATTTATTAAATATAGGTTTCTTTACTTCCTTCCTATCCCTTTCTTATCTAAACTGTTCAATCTTTACTCTATCCTGAATTTTTACACCAACCTTAAACATTTCCCTTCTTACCCTTTTTATCTTTTCTACTTCAGTCCTTGCTATAAATAAGGGCAGGGGGAGAGACACATTGTATGACTCTGGTAATTGGTAAATCAATCTAATATTGTAGACAGGACAGCATTATTGTCCTATATCCATTGTTGCTAGGTCAGATGGTGTTGAATAGGCATAATTTTGAGTTAAAATAAAATCTGTCCTTGCTTATTAGTGAAAAACATTTCCATAAACACCTGGGGAGCAACCCTTTACCACTTGTGGGGATGCAGAAGTCGTTTAGTGATACTCTTCACAGGAGAATGTGCTCTGGATAATGATACTTTGGGGAAGGTGTGATCATGCCAAAAATGCTGAATTACGGGAAGTTTAATGTTACTCTAAAAGTACCACCTTGTAGAATTTTCACAGTGAGGCATTTTGGGGCAAGAAGTCAAATCATGTATTCTGGTAGATGAGTACAAAAAAGAAATCAGATTTTAAATAAGACCTACAGGAAGCTTAATATTTAAATATAGTTACTTTAGTTACAAATGGACTAAGCAATATTTCTTATTAAGTAAAAAACATTTTCCCCAGGAAAGATTAAATAACTATATTAAAAAAGAATTACCAATAACAAAAATGTCGTGTTTTTGACTACAACAAACGGTGAATGAGTTTTCCTGCCGCTGGTATGCCTAATGAAGAACTAATGGCCAACTCTGTATATTTGTTGCTTATGAGCCAAACTCCTCAGGGAATTATTTATACCAAGGAAGGCTTCGATTGATCATTTCATATGATGAAAATCAAATTTTATCTTTTATATATTTGAAGCAATAAAACATGTTATCCTTTGCATATGATAATTAAAATGTGATCCTATGGTCAATAGATTGTGACCTTGAGGCTTTTTTCATAGTCTCTTATTTTGACAAACTTCAGATATTTGTGAGGAATTTCTGGGTTAGGAGTGTAGTCTGGAAAGTCAAGAGTAAACTCAAAAAGTTCTCAAAAAAGGTACTAGTTGCTTTAGGAGCATAGATTCTATTTTATGATTCTAAACAATGCAAAGTGTTCCAAGAGTCTTAGAGCAGTTTGGAGTTTACAAATTTTAAGGTAATAAATACATACATT
Source organism: Gracilinanus agilis (assembly GCF_016433145.1). NCBI lineage: Eukaryota > Metazoa > Chordata > Mammalia > Didelphimorphia > Didelphidae > Gracilinanus > Gracilinanus agilis. The sequence continues at coordinate 183,505,195 of NC_058133.1, forward strand.
TTGGATTTCTTCATCATCATCCTCTTCTTCCTTATATTGTTCTTATTTTGGACAGGAGACCAGGATTGGAGTTCAACTTCTGATGCTTAATAGCTGTGTGATCTGGATCAAGTCATTTCTTGTCTCTGGGCCTCAATTTCTTTGAAGCAAAAAGGCTGGACTAGATGTTCTTTGAGGCTGCTTGTAGTTAATAGGCACATAGATTTAAAGACAGAAGGGACCTTAGCCAACATTTTATTCAACTTACTTCATTTTATGTATAAGAAAACTGAGATTCAGAGAGGTTTAATTACGTCCTTGAGTTCAAATGGGTGATTATGCCAGGATTGAAATATTGATCCTTGAAGTCTAAAATCTATATCTTCTCCAGTGTACTATGCATACTGCATGGCTCTCACATACTCTAATTCAGGGTTAGCTAAATGGTGGAGTGGCTGGAGTGCCAGGCTTGCAGTTAGGAAGATTCTCCTTCTTGATTTTAAATCTGGATTCAGACACTTAAGTTGTGTGACCCTGGACAAGTCCCTTAACCCTTTTGACCTAAAAATCAAAATACTCTGATTCTAGATCAGAGTTGATGTTACACTAGATCTGCAAATAGCCAGAGGGAAAAGGATCTTTGGTCTAGTGTGGCTAAAGTTTTTCAAAAGGATTTATTTCTTCTAATGGTGACCATTGCTCCTGTGTAGTACTGCCCATTGATTGGCAATCAGAGTCCCTGCCTCTTGGCCCTCTGCCTCAAGATACCCCGTGTTTTGGAGGAACCTGCTTGTCATAGGCACAAAAATTATCAAGATAAAATTAAATATATCAGAGTCAAGATGGTAGAATGCTGATAGTGACCCACTTGTAGTCTCCCAACACTCACCTCCAAATAACTTTAAAATAACTTTTCAAATCAAGTTTTGAAGTAATAGAAAGAAGGAGTGGTCAGAGTGTGATATTTTTCCAGCTTTAAATAATTTAGGAGGTCAATAGTAGAGGCTTGTTGAGTAAGTGAAGGAGATAGAATATATTCAGAAATAACAGTTATCACAAGGGTCTAGGATGAAAATGCTATCCACAGCTGAAAAAGAACTAACTGTTGGGGTCTGAGTGCAAATCAAACAAAACATGACATCTTCTACTTTATTTCCTTCATTAGATTTTATTTGTGTATGTTAGATGCCTTCTGTCATAACATGAGCAATATGGAAATATGCCTTACATGAAAGTATGGGTATAACCTATATCAGACTATTTATTGCCTTGAGGAAGGGTTGGGGGTAGGAAGAGAGAAAATCTGAATTCTAAAATGTTAGAAAACAATTGTCGGAGGCAACTGGGTGGCTCAGTGAATTGAGAACCTAGCCTTGAGAGGGGAGGTCCTAGGTTCAAATATGGCCTCAGACACTTCCTATCTGTGGGACCCTGGACAAGTCACTTAACCCCCCTTACCTAGCCCTTATTGCTCTTTTGCCTTGGAGCCAATACACAGTATTGATTATAAGCCAGAAGATAAGGGTTTAAAAAATTGTCAAAAATTGTTTCAACATATAACTAAAAATAAATTTATTAAGCAAAAAAGGAAGGAAGATTATATAAAAATGAATAGTTTATCAATGTAATTTTACAAAAAAAATTATAAGGACAAACAAAAAATCCCAAATAGTTATATAATACATAAAATCTGGTAAACAGAAAAGCATCACATGCTATGATAATGGCACTGAACAAAGATAAAATCCAATGGCATTTTCTCAGTCTTCATCCTTCTTGCTCTCTCTGCATGACTCGACTCTTGACTGTCCCCTTCTTCTTGATGACTTTTTCTTCCATGCATTTTTGTGACTGTTATCTTGTGATTGCTCCCTTTCTAACTTCCTCATCAATTTGCTTTGCAGAAACCATCATCCATGTCCCATCCTCTACTATCTTTGCTCTGTGATCTATCCTACTTGGCTAAACAAAGTGATATACTTTTCCTATATCTTTCACCTTGCCATATTGTTCCCCCATTCAAAAAGTTTCAGTTGCTTCCTGTGGATTCTTGAGTAAAATACAAAATCTTTGTTTTCCATTTTGGCACAGAGTTGGGGGAGAGGGAGGGAGGGAGAAAGAGAGAGAGAGAGAGAGAGAGAGAGAGAGAGAGAGAGAGAGAGAGAGAGAGAGAGAGAGAGAGAGAAAGAGAGAGAAAGAGAGAGAGAGAGAGAGAAAATATCAGTATATCACTTGTACAATAGATAGGATGTTTTTTCTTGGAATCTGGGAAGTCATTGAGATAATAATATAGTACCTACTTCAAAGGGCTATTGTGACCACTTTGCTATCTTTATAGTGCTATAAAAATGCTAGCTACTAAAAAGCCAAAAACAACATAAGAAATCTTTATCCCTAGAGCTAGGTGGCACAGTCAATAGAGTCCTAGGGCTAGAATCAGGAAGACCTGAGTTCAAATCTACCCTCAGACACTAGCTATGTAATCTTGGACAGGTCTTTTATTCTGTTTGAATCAGTTTCTTCAATTTTAAAATGCAGATGATGATAGTAACATATATCTCCCAGGATTATTGGTGAGAATCAAGTAAAATATTTGTAATGTTCAGAAAACAGAACCTGATTCATAATAAATGCTTATGTCCTTCCTTCCTTCCTTCCTTCCTTCCTTCCTTCCTTCCTTCCTTCCTTCCTTCCTTCCTTCCTTCCTTCCTTCCTTCCTTCCTTCCTT
>NC_058133.1:183512338-183541864 GCF_016433145.1 Gracilinanus agilis
ATATATATATATATATATATTAAATGGCAGATCCTAGCAGTAGACCATTTTGGCAAAAGTCTCTTGTGAAAGATTGGATTTGAGTCATGGAGAAAGCCAGCAAATGGAGGTGATGAGGCAGAATCTTCTAGTTATAAAGAAAAACCACTGAAAAGGCAAAATTGGAAGATGAAGTATCATGTGTGAGGAAAAGCATTTCTTAGGGTAAAGGGTAAGAAGACTAGAAAGGCTCAGATTGTAAAAGGCTTTAAAAGCCAAACAGAACATTTCCTTTTGGACCTAGAGAGAATAGGGAACTTCTTGGGTTTAATCAGTAGAATTTGGGGTAAAATACTCAGTTTTAAAAAGAACACTTTGCCCTCGGAGGATGGATTAGAGGAGGGAGTGACTTGAGTCAAAGAGAACAACTGAAAGGTTATTTTCATTGAGCAGGTGTCAAATGATTGGGGCCAGAACAGACAGTAACTGTATGAAATGCCTAGTCTAGTCTAGTCTAGTATAACATAAACAGAAGTGGATGTATTCCAGAAATATTGGAAAGGTAGAAATAAGAGTTGGCATCTGATCAACTATATGGTATAAATGAAAATGAGGAGGTGAAGATGAAACAGAGGTTTTGGAGCCTGGAAAGATAATGGTACCCTTAAAAGAAACAGGGAAATTCAAAAGGTAGGAGATTTTGGAGGAAAGATAATAATTTGTGTTTTGAACATATTAAATTTGAGATGTCTGCAGGTCATCCATTCTGAGGTACAGAACAGGAGGTTGAAGATGCAAGACCAGTCATTGGAAGAGAGATTAGAGTTGTGTACAAAGATCTGATAATTATCTGCATAGCAATGATCAGATAATTCATGGAAATAGAATAGAGGGAGAAGACAAGAGGGCCCAGAACAGAGTCTTAAAACATTTACCTTACTGGGCATAGCCTGGAAGGATCACAGGGCTTAAATAGTAAATGACAAATGTAAGTAGAATGTAGTTAGTTATTGTATTCTGTACAATGCTTAAATTTCAGCTGGCAAATGTTTATATAAAAGATTATAAACCCTTGAGAGTGTGGATTATTTTAATCCCCTTTAAACCACTTGCCAGCAATGACTCACATACAGTAGGTGCTTATTAAATATCAATTGCTCCTTCAAAAGTGGTAAACAATTAGGAAATCAAGTATATCATTGCTACTGAAAAAGCACAAATGGGAACAAACTAGGTTTGTTGATAATGCCTGTAGGCAGAGGCCCCATATCTCTGTTTACTGTTGATTTAAAAAGCACATCATCCTAAAACATGTCACTCTCATAATAGGTAGTTGAATTGTTTTATGCATAAATTGTATCTCTGGATGTAATGTACACATTGTTATACTCCTAACTAAAGTTCATGCTCTGTTGACTTCTCCATCTGGATATGTATGCAAATTATTTTAAGTATGCACACATAAATTTCCTAAATTCAAATCCAATTTATTGGTATTAGCATGTGCTTTCACCCTCCAATATGCTGTAAGAGACAATTTATGTCAGATACTTTATAAAAACAGAATTGGCTGTAGATTCTAAACCACAAATTGCTCTGCAAGGTAATAAATTCCTCTGCATTGCCTCTTCCTTTTCCTTTTTTAATTTCTCTAAATGGGTCGAATGAGGCCAAAGAATAACAGTGGGCAGCTTTATTTGTTTGAGATAATTACAAATATGACAGTTTTCCATGTTGTTCTTACTTATTTATGCCCATTGGATTTTATTGTTTTATTTCCTCCATTTTAGCTTATGTCATTTATTCCAAGCAGCTGCAATCAGAAAGCACATTCCCTCTGTTTGCTTCATCATGACAAGGAAACACTGAAATCCAGAATTCAATGCACTTATTCTGACATTAGTTTCTTAAGGGGATTCTGTAGGTTGCTTGAACTGTAAACAAAAACAGACTAGGTTAGAGCAATCATCCAACTGAACTAGATAGAATTCCATCAACTGACACTGTTTGGGGAGAGAACCTGTGGATCTCTACCCAATGCATAAGTCTTTGAAGCTTAGAGATATACATTGATGACTGCCCAGCTCCCTTAATAATACCAACAAGATCTCAAATGGATCTGGAATCATAGATTCAGCATTCCCCTGCAGCAATACAAGTTGCACCTCGAGCCTGTCCATCCTGTGCAAATCTTGTTCACATCCTCCCACACCTCAAAGACAGAGTGTCCTCCCTCAGTGTCAGAGGTCTTTTAGCTTTCTTCTGATGCCATAATACTATTAATGAAGATGAAGGTCTGGCTTTCAATGGCCTCCTGTCAGCCCTTTCTCTCACCATTGTAGAAATTTGATATTTACCTGTACCACTTTGTGGCACCCCAAAATAACCCTCTTGATTTTAAAGCAAAAAAATCTTACTTTGATACTTTTGAACTTTATTTCTCTGAGGCAAAGGGTGGACTCTTCCCTCTTCTTGTCTACTGCGCTAAAAGATGATGTACCAGTGTACAGTAATTTTTAAGACTGTGGGGTGACTCCTTGGACCTAGAAGACCCACCTCTAGTCTGGACTGAGGTTGGAGTCCTCTAAATCAATGCAGCTTGGGAAAAGAACACCGAAAAGTGCATAAGTTGGAGTACAAGAAGGAAACAGTCTTTCTTGCCTTGGAATCAATCTCAGAAAGAGTAAATGGCGAAAAGAGCATCATTTCAGTGGGGCCAGTTAGGGATGAAGGGAGGTGGCTAAGAGAGAAGGAACATGAGCTGGGCTGACTTGGGGCTGATGCATCTAGGCTTGGGGGAAGAAGCGGCTAAGAGAATAGTCAGTTACACATGGTTTGTGTCTTTTCTTTCTCTGGACTTTAAAAAAAATAATAAATAATTAACATGGTCTCCAGAGAATTTTCATCAATATACCATGTAACCATTGCATATTTCCTTTCTATCATACAAATTCTTGACAACATCTTTTACTCCTATTCTTCTGCAAAGTCCCTAACAAATTGTTATCAATAATAATCATAATAATCATAATCATAATCATAATCTAGTATTTCTGTAGAGCTTTAAGGTTTATAAATCACCTTTATACCTATTACCTCATTTTATCCTCATAAAACTCTGTTAATTAGGTGGTATTATTCTCCCCAGCCATTTTACAGAAAAGGAAACTAAGGATGAGAAAGATTAAGTAACTTTCTGAGGACTGGAGAGTTAACAGAGCTTTAATAATAGCTAGCATTTACATAGTGTTTTATGCCCTTTAAAATATTCTCACAACAACCCTGGAAGGTAGGTGGTATTGTTATAACCACTTTAGAAATGATGGAATTCTCCTTCCTATTATAATATTATATCTCAATATCTTATACCTTGGTTTGTCTTCAATGCTGGGATGTGCTTAGATAGACTATATACTTTCTCATTGAATGATATTTATATTTAGTTCCTTGAACCCTATAGCATTCCAAGCAAATCTATAGAATATTAAGATGGTCCTATTCTGAAAGATGGGGTCATTATATGAGATTTTCAGTTTATAAAAGCAATCCAGGCTCCTATTGTTTTTGAATCTAATGTGTACATTCCATGAACATATATATGTATATGTATATATCTACATACACATATTTATTTATTTATTTATTTGGTTGTTTTAATTTATTTATGTGTTTATATGTAGAAATATACATTAATACTGATAGAGAAATATTCTCTATTTTTCTCTCAGTCTCTGTCTGTCCCTCCCTCTGTGTCACTCTCCCTATCTCTGTCTCTCTAAACACACACACATGCGCACACACACAAACACACGCACACACATGCACACATAGATTCTCATGAACAATATTTGTAGGTTGTCCCTCTAAGTGTATGTCATCATCTGATCAATAGTCTAACAATTTGTTGTTTTCTTTTTCTTTTTCTGGATGCAGAGGTTCAAACTCTTGAATTTATTCCAAAAGGTTCTGCTATCTCAGATACTAAAGAAACCAGTATACTGTCATACAAACATAAAGGTATTCAGAGGACTTCATCATCTATGGAAAATCCTTCTTCAACTTTGACTCTGTGGTAGATCTTCTGTATAATAATTGTTAATGATCAATGAACACAGTGGGATCTTATGATTTCTAGAGTGTTCAGTCAACTGAATAATTGGAAAAATGTTTTCCACTGTGAAATATCACTTGTCTGTTCCCTTGTGGAGGTAGTTGTTTGATCATTTCAATCATGTCCAAAGCTTAGTTACTCCACTTGGGTTTTTCCTGGCAAAGATACTGGAGTGGTTTGCCATTCATTTTCAAGGTCATTTTTACAGATGAGGAAACTAAGGTTAATTAACTTTCCCATGGTAACACAACTAGTAAATTTCTGGAGCCATATATGAACTCAAAATTCCCTAACTTCATGTGTGGTTCTTGATTAGCTGTTCCACCCAACTGCCCTATCTGCTCTATTCCTTACCAATACCTTTAATAAAGATGACCTAATCTATGTGTATATCGATAATTCTATTCTCATTCTATCTCCTTTATTTTCTTGATAGACAAAAAGCTGGATAGATGAGAGAGAGAAAGAGAGAGAGAAATGATCAAGTTGATATTTTCTCAGGTGCTTTTTATAAAAGCACAAATAATTTCCTTTTTCTGAGTTTTTGATATCTTTCTCTCCTTCAGAAATATAGTGAATCAATCCATCAATGTCATTATAATTGTGTCACCATTAAAAATTTAAAAAAAAAACTAGAATCTACAGAAAATATGTATTAGGTACCTACTTTGTAAAAGGCATTATACAAGGCATTTGGAATATAAAGATGAAAAAATGACAATCCCTTTTGCTTTATAGATCTTACATACAATCTAGTAGCATCATGCATTATTCGTTAAAACACAACATAAGATAATTTCATTTGGGGTGGGGGAGTAGGGTACATGCACCAAAACTTCTGTTTTCTCTTGGTCAGATTCAAATGCTTTTCCAAATCATTGTTCTCTTTAGTACCATTTCTACATCTTCTTTTAGCACATATGGGATTTTGAAATTAGAGTCTGAATGTAACGGCTTTGTTATTCTTGATGGAAAAATGTTTTATTAAAAATTCTATTTTCAGATCTTTTCCATCTTGCTTCTATTTGCTGTCCTCCCACTGGAAGGATTTTTCTTAGTTGATTCTCTCAAGTTTTCTTTCAACTGATTTTATCATCCATTTCTTCTCTCAGTTTTCTGAGCTAATGTCATTTTTGTAATCTTCAATTCTCTCCCCCCCAAAAAATGGCCTAGCATCTTGAACTCATAAGGAATATCAAGAAACATGATAGTGGTCCTGCTTCAAACCTAGACTCAAAAGCCATAATTCAGAGAAACAACACTTGTGGAGATGTAACTTGGAATTTACTTCTTCAAGTGCTATCGCTCTCTTTCGCAGATAGAACTATGGATGAACCAAAAAAGAACAGGGACAATCTTGCTTTTTAAATTTATACTACCAGTTCTTGGCCCAACAATTTGAACATAGTAAGTGATTAAGAAATGTTTTTCAGTAATTAATGTTGGAGGGCATGTTGCAAAATTAGGACACTAATGCATTGCTGGTGGAGTTCTGAACTCATCCCACCTTTATGGAAGGCAATTTGGAACTATGCCCAAAGGGCTTTAAAAGACTTTCTGCCCTTTGACCAAGCCATATCACTGCTGGGTTTATACCCTAAAGTGATAATAAGGAAAAAGACTCATACAAAAATATTTATAGCCATGCTCTTTGTGGTGGCAAAAAATTGGAAAATGATGGGATGTCCTTTGATAGGGGAATGGCTGAAAAATTTGTGGTTATCTGTTGGTAATGCAATACTATTTTGCTCAAAAGAATAATGAACTAGTGGAATTCCATGTGAACTGGAACAACCTCCAGGAATTGATGCAGAGTGAAAGAAGCAAAACCAAGAGAACATTGTACAGAGAGACGGATACACTGTGGCACAATTGAATGTAATGGACTCCTCTGCTAGTAGCAATGCAATGATCCAGGACAATTCTGAGGGACTTATGAGAAAGAACGCTATCCACATCCATAGAAAGAACTGTGGGAGTAGAAACACAGAAGAAAAACAACTGCTTGATCACATGGTGCAATGGGGATATGATCGGGGATGTAGATTCTAAACCATCACCCTAGTGCAAATATTAATAATATGGAAAAAGGTCTTGATCAATGACACATGTAAAATCCACTGGAATTGCTCATTGGCTATGGGACGGGGGGTAAGAGGAGGGGAGGGAAAGAACATGAATCCTGTAGTCATGAAAAAATATTCTAAATTAATTAATTAAATAAGCTTTAAAAAAAAGAAATGTTTTTCAGTCACTTAATCATTTATCCCTCTACATTTATCTATAAGTTTTTACAAATTAGTTTCAATTCTAAACCACTGCTCTTTGACTGCCATCTCTCTATTTGTAAAATGTTTTCTAATTGAGACACTTTTTTTAATCTCCTTTCTATAGCAATTGATTTCTACTGGTTAAACTTAGTGTAAAATTATTAGCCTGGATCTGTATTCCTTCATCTATACCTTACCCATTTTTCATCATCAATAACTTGTTTTAATAGCTTCACCCTTTTTTAATTTTCTATTTCTTATGGACTTTCAAGACTTTTTATTCCTATTGATCAAACTGGAATAGTGACCTTGTCCTACTATGTCTATATAAAAGATTAAGTCAATACATTGACATTATTCTCCTTTTTCTTAGAGAGCTGTTTATGCTAGAATTAGAATAAGAATCTTCTATAGGACAACATTATATTTTTCTAAGTAATTTAGGAACATAACAGATTTTCCTGATTAGACCACTCTAGGTTTTCTATCCCTGGGAACAGTGTTCAAGATTTAAGGTATCCCTGGAACATCATGGGTCACAATGCTGTTAATTCCTAGACCCCGTATGATAATGCATTTATAGCAGTGCCAGCCCATATTTCAAAGACTGAATAGTAAATAAGAAGAAATGTTAAAAGGCTACAAGTTCCTAAACTCCTTATTGCTCTCTCATCCACATTCTGTGGACTTCTAACCTACTCTGGTGCATAATGCTGTGGTCTTCACGTATTCCTGGATCATCTCTGAGTACCAGAAAGCTTCTGCATTATTTACCTATACTCACACTGGCTTTCCTAACTAAAACAACCAAACATTTTGATGCCTACAGAGTAGTGTTGGGTTTGTTTTTTTTCTTAGTCCTAAACTGGATAAAACTGTTTACTATAGATTCTATTAGGATTTCTTGATCATTATTCTGTCTAGTAATCTTTTTAAATCTCTACTGGAATGTATATGGGAGAGCAAGGCCATTCTGCAACCTTTCCCACCTCTATCTTAATTGAACATATCAAATACCCTTTAAAATACCAAGAAAATATAGAGGCCAGTAACCAAAAGGAAATTCTGGGAAATAGAATGGACCAGGCACAGACAAACCAAACCAGCTACAGTGAGAACAAGATGTTACTGTTGGTCCCACTAACCAATAATATGTAGTTCTAACAGGCTATTAAGGTTTTATTATTCTTCTACACTTTGTGGGTACCCTAAATCCTCAACCTAACCAGTGATTAGGAGACACCCAACTTGAACAGAGACTTGGTTGCTGTTTAATTTAGACCATAATAAAGCAAGGCTTATCTTTAGGCTTATTAATCCAAATGTGTTTACTTCCTTAACCCACATGGAGTCAAATCTTCGGCAATCCCCAATCCTGTCTTGGAGATAATAAGAAGAGCCCTCTGGGATTTTGGAGTTTGGATTTCCTGAGTCAGGTTCTTGCTAGCCCACCTACAAAAAAAATGCAAACAGGAAAGGCTAATGAAAAAAAATGGACTGAACTTGTAAAAGAATAGTTTAGATTAGGAATGTCAAACATGCAGTAGACAACATGCAGTCTACTACATTCTTTTTTTCTTTTTCTTAACCCCTTAACTTCTGTGTATTGGCTCATAGGTGGAAGAGTGGTAAGGGTGGGCAATGGGGTTCAAGTGACTTGCCCAGGGTCACACAGCTGGGAAGTGTCTGAGGCCAGATTTGAAACTAGGACCTCCCGTCTCTAGGCCTGACTCTCAATCCACTGAGTTACCCAGCTGCCCCTTCTACTACATTCTCAGTGCCTAGAAACTAGATTAAAATATAGTTGTGAAATATTTAACAAAATAAATAAAAAATAAATAAAACATGACTAATGTTAATATGTGGTTTTTAAGGTTAGTACATGGCCTGAATGGATACTTATGCAGAGTTTAGTAGCCCCTGTTCCTATTTAAATTTGACACCACTGACAAACTAATCACCCCTACATACCAGTAATGGACTGATTGTCTCCCTAACGGAAAAATTACCACAGATCATAATCTTAGAGGCATAGATTCTCTCTCCTTCTCTTTATCTCTCTGTCTTTCTCTCTCCCTCTCCTTCTCTGTCTCTGTCTCTGTCTCTGTCTCTGTCTTTCTCTGTCTGTCTCTCTCTGTCTTTTCAACAGTTTAGCAGAATATAACCAAAAGTCACAAACCAATGCTATTTTGACAATTATTTATATGTCCCCAATTTCATATCCAGAATGAAAGGGCTTAAAACAAATTGCACTAAGAGAAATCATTGCTTCTCTGACAGGAAGATTTTCACCATTCACATCTGGCTACAAGAACTCAGGTAAGTTTCTATGAGGAACTGAGAGAAGCAAGAGAATCCATATTTAACTACATTTTCTATAAATTCAAGTTTTCATCATAGATATTAATTTTTAAATGTTCTTATATATTCTGATGATCTTTGAAAAATAAAATGAGCATTATTGTAGTCAGGGAGTGTTCACTTGTTATAGCCAATGTAGAATCCAAGGGCTCTCTGCAAAATTCAGCAATCTATTTGCTTTATCTGATTTAAGCCTCACAACAACCAAAAATGGTATAGCATTGTCCCCATTTTAAAGTTAGGGAAACTGAGGGATAAATATGTTCTGTGATGTGCCCATGATAATACAACTAGGTAAATAATGGAGGGGAATCTGACATTCATTATAAAGCCTTCTTACTCAAAATCCAGCACTCTCTCCAAGGAAAGCCACTTCTCTACCACTTTACATTTCAATGACTTTCTATTTGCTTGCTAACCACCACTAAAAATCTCAAGCAACTGAAACTATGTAGAGTTCAGTCTTAGTTACTCAGCAGATTCCTTACCCAAAATTTCTGCACCTATAACTATTAACTTACCTGGTAAGTAATGACCATACTCTCTATTGTATAACACTATTTTTTAAAAAAGAAAATACTACTTCATTTGCTTTCCTCTCATCAGCTACTTAAACAAGGATAGCTTTATCTGGGACTCTGATCCTGTCTGGAATGCTTGTATTTAAGCACTTATCTATAAGGTATAATATTAGGCTCTATGAATTAAAATGAATACACCTATATGCTAGGATCTTGCATTTCAATGTGGTTGTGTTTTGTTTTGTTTTTGTAAACCCTTACCTTCTGTCTTACTATCAATTGTTAAGTGACTTGCCCAGGGTCACAAAGCTAGAATTATTAGAGGCCAAATTTGAACCTTGGCCCTCTAGAATCAAATCCTGGAATTCTATCCATTCTATGTTACCTAGCTGCCTCTCTTACTTTTTATAATAAAAATAAATATTATATATGTATATGTGTATATAAATACATCTGTATGTGTATGTGTGTATTTATATGAAGTAATACTAAGAAGATAAAAGCACTAATAGCAGTAGAGGAACAGAGAAATAATTTCTGAATTGATTTTTTTGTTTACCAGGCTGTCTACTGAATTTCTCTAAAATGTCTCAGTAACCTCTTTTTTCCTGAAAGATCATTTCAGCTCTATAATTTACATTCTTCAAGGACCCTCTGCCAGTGTTGTCCCTCCTGATCAAATGGCTCCTTCAAGAACCTCTATTTAATCAATGTGGCTAGACCAGCCATCTCATTGAGCCTTCTCCATCATTTCTCTGGGAGAAATAACTTCCTCTCCCCTATCTCATTTTTCAAAATTTCTTTTACGTATTACCTTCTTCCCATTAGAATATAAACTCTTTGAGGGCAGAGGCTATCATCTTTTTTCCTTATATTTCTTTTCCCAGCACTTAGTACAGTGCCAGACACCTTGTAAGAGCTTAAAAATGACTATGAAGTGACAGATTTCTGAAGTGTGCCTTGAACTGAGACTAAGTGACTCTAAGACTTAAATCGGAGAACATGAATACCTTGCCAAGACATTGAGTAAGGGAGTGTAATGTCATGATTGAATAACAGTAAATCAATTTGACAGAAGCATAGAGTATAGAAAAGGGAGTAATATGCAATAATCCTGGAAAGTATATTGGAGAGAGATAGTAAAGGACTTTAAATGCCAGACTAAGAATTTTGTATTTCATCCTACAGTTAAGAAGGAACCATCAACATTTCTTGAATTGAGGAGTGAAATAATTTCCAAATTTTGGCTTTGGAGCTAACATTTTAGAAGATCTGTAAAGGAGGAATTGGAGATGGAGAAGATTTGAGTTAGGAAGAAGAATTAGGAGGTTATTGCAATATGCAAGGTGAAAAAGAATGAGAACCTGTATTAGGGTTATCTAAATGTGATTAGAGGAACAGACATGGATATGGAAATGTTTGCGGAGGAAAAAAACAGTTAAAAAACTGGCAACCGATTTGATATGGAAAATATAAAAGCAAATGAGAAGAATCACAAATAATTCCACAAACTGGCTACTAGGGTGTTTCTCAAAGTGTGTTTTCTCTTCTTACTATTATAATGTGCAATCCTCTTGAGTAGGGCTATCTTACTTTCTTTGCTTATTTGCTTATTTTCCCAAAACTTAGTTCATGCCTTGGCTCATTTAAAAGTTTAATAATTTTTGTTTTGTTTTTCCTTCTCTTTCTTCCTTTCTTTTCTTCCTTCCTTCTTTTCTTCTTTCCTTCCTTCCTTGCTTTCTTCCTCTTCTTCATTTTTTCATTCACATATTTCCAGAGAAATATTGGAATGGGCAACTGAAACACAAAGATACATGGTATTTTATCAGTGATCCTATTTTCTGGACTGGTACTTCTTAAAAACATGACATTATGCCAACAAATTGAATCAGCAATTTAAAATCCATCAAAACTGCCCTAGTGCATCCTCTGTCCATTTCTCTCAATACACAAGTTGGATGATTTAAATCATCTCTTTTGACAGCTCTTCTCAGATATTCTGATGACTTTCTGAGTTCTCCTGTCTAGCAATAGATCTATAAGCTACATTTTCTTTGTGCCTAAATGCCTTCCTTGTTGATGACTGAAACCTTGAAACTAAATCCCTGAGATCACTACCTGAATAATGGAAGAATGTCTCTTTTGCAAATCCTTCATAAGAACTACTGTTCCGGTGTGCCAGAAAGTCTTTTGCTCATATATTTCCAGTGGCAAGCAATGCTCCTTTTTTTTTTTTTTTTTAACAGACAGGGACACTGCTTGAGTAATTCTTAACTACTATCAATTCTGATATAGTAGGAAGAAAGAAAGAAATGTCAATACAGAGAGTGGTTTCTTTCCAGTATCCCATGATTTATCTCTTTGATCTGTTAATTGTTAGTATTTTATGTTTTATTTTATCTCTTCTTATCCTTTCCAATCTCCTCCCCACCCAAAAAAAAAAAAGCAAATATGTTCTTGGGTCAAATAGCTAGGGAGTCCAACGGGCTTATATTTATACCCCACTGAGGGAAGAGATGATCTCTTTGTAACCTGATTGAGAATGATTCACTTCATGGTTTCTTACCCCCAAGACCATATAGGAGATTAGGGTGACTTCTCTCATTAGTGGGGCCTTACTTGGGTCTCATAGAGACTGGATTCAGTACTAAGGAAGCCTGATTCCAAAGAGAACAGGAAGGATCTTCTTAAATTACCTGGCTTATTGTATCTACTTCGCTGAGTCCCAGGGAAAAACATAGAAAGATAAAGGTTGACTCCTAGCTAGGGTCTCCTCTGAGGTTCTACCGTGATGTCTTCTAGAAGACATTCAATATACAAAAGAGATCAGTTATGAAATATCTAATTATATCTTCTACCAAAAAAATGCAAGACAATTTTAAAGCAAAAAAGATATAAACATTCATCAACAAATATATAAAATATTACTCATGAATGTAAGTAATGCTTTAGTCCTATTGTTTCCTACAAGGAAGTTAATATCTAAAATTTGGAAATATGAAACACTGGGTTGCTGAACTGACATTTCAGCTTCGCTTTTACTCTGCATTATCCAAAAAAAAAAAAAAAAAAAACAACACACTCAAAATCCCTATATTCCAGTAATCCAGGACATGGCTTGGGTACTTCCTCCTGGCAGTAGTCATATTCTCAAATAAATTGCTTAACAGTTGACTTCCTACTGAGCAACTAGCATCTAGACACAGGAGCTCATGACCTCTCAGATTTACAAGGTCTCTGCTAAAGATAGGAAAATCTATCTCAGAATTGCTATCACTGTTTGGTCAGCTCTTTCCAAGAAAAGAAAACAAAGCAGGATGGGGCAGTCAGTGATTTGAGATAAAATTTCACACTCACTTCAGTAGCACATTCTCCCACTGCAATGTCTAATCAGCTACCATAGTTGCTAGGGTGAGGGAAGAGGATAACAAAAACTCAAAGCAACTTGGCATACTTGGTGGATGAGAAGAGAGAGAAAGAGAACAGATACAGAAACAGAGAGACAGAGACAGAGACAGACAGAGACATAGAGAGAGACCCAATCCAGGAGTTGTTTCTCTGGATGTCTTCTGGTATCTCTTCTTGATTAGGGATCAGACATTTTTTATATACCACATCTTTCTCTCTCTCTCTCTCTCTCTCTCTCTCTCTCTCTCTCTCTCTCTCTCTCTCTCTCTCACACTCTCTCTCACACACACACACACACACACACACACACACACACATTCACTGATCCTATCACAGAAAACATAGCATTAATCAGGGTACTGATTTATTTTCTCAAGGTTCTTTAGCTTTGAATTGGAGCATATACATCATTAGAACTGGCGAGGGGATCTTAGCTCATCTGCAAACATGTTCTTTGGCATGGAACCTGCAAATAAAGCCCAGGCATGCTGCATGGGATATGATCTACTGCAACCTCCTTTATATATCATTAACAACTGAAAGATTTAATGTGCCTTTACAAAGTCTTTCCCCAGATTCTGTAATTTATACTACCTACCCCTTTCTCAAACTTACTTCAAAGAATAGAACACATGCTGCTTCCTGTAAGAAGTCTTCTTGATATCCTGGCTCCAAGAATGAAAAATTCTTTCACTCTTGAATTTATTTTAATTTATTTACTTGTGAACATATTAGAACCCCCAAACCCAAATAGAATGTAAGCTCCTTGAAGGAAAGTATAAATTATTTTTTCCCTTTATGGCCCTAAAAATTAGGTCACAAATAGCAGGTCAATGATAAATGTTCGTTGAGTGGAATGGTCCCAAATTGGTACATTCATAAGTTATAATTTTCTAAGGCAGAATTTATCTGCAAATTAATCTACAGTGTAAAATTACAGCGACATTAAGAGACCATCTATGTATATTGAAAATTTTTGCATTACTATATTCTAGATAAATGTGTTTTGATTATATGTATATATAGATGTACCCAAATATATGTTTAAAACATATTTTTCTTATATAAAAATTACAGACAAGCCAGATGAATTCTGGGTCTCCTCTTTTCAAAACATAATACTTATGTGATCAGTTGTATTATAATATTATTTTTAAAAGAAAATATTTTATTAATGCTAATTGTTTTTCATATTGTATAGCCCCTCTGACTATGACTTACACTTTTTGATCACTTTGGCAGTTTTTTGGGGCTGAGTTAAAATTTCCGAGTTCTTTAATTTACATTTTGTTTATTATTTGGAGCAATCTTTCTTATGATTGTTAATTACTTACAATTCTTCTTTGATGGCTACTTACATCCTTTGTTTACTTTTCACTTAGGAAATGGTTCTTATTCTGTATTTGTGTTCATTTCTTATAGAAATAGAGATAACGATAGCTAGATTTATAGATGATATATATGTCTTCACATGTACAACACATGTATATACATATCCATACATAGATAAATAATAAAGACAAGGAATATATGTATATAAATATATAGACAAACATTGATGGACCCTATAAATCAATAGTCATACATGGTAGATGATATGTGATCTATTGCAATCCTTCCATTATATATTATTAATCAGTGAAGCCTATTGGTCTAGCTCTATCTAAAAAGAGACACTATGAAACTATCAAAAAATTTCACTTACTTCCCTCTTCATCAGTTCATATATCTCACCAGCATCTCCTAGTAGTTCATATTCATTGTTTCTTATAGGACAAGAATCATCTATTATTCAGATAAGATGAAATCAAACATTGTTTTAAATACATACGCAATAAGTTAAATACAGAAAGAAAAGAAAAGAAGCTGTGAATTTTAAAAAATCACATTAAATATCTTCAATATCTTTCATTTCTCCCTTGTTGTAACATTCCTGCTAACCTCTAGTCTGACATCTCCAATTGCCTTTCATACATCTTGAACCAAATGTTCAATAGACGGCTCAAATTCACTGTATCCAAAACAGAACTTATCATCTTTTCCCTTAAACCTTCCCTCCTCCTAACTTCTCTATTACTATAGAGAGCAGCACCATTCTCCCAGTCCTTCAGGATCACAGAGTAGATGCCATTCTTAAAGTCTCACTACCTTTCACCGCACCTTCATAGTCAATTTATTTGCCAGGGTGTATGGATTTCATCTTTATGATATCTCTCAAATATATCCCTTTAACTTTGAATACTTCTGTAAGAATTTAAAATTATGTTTTTATGCTAATATAAGAATTCTAAGGTAATATTGTGGTCACTGATTTATAATATCATAGCTCAAGTCAAAATGACTTTTAATAGCATTTATTACAAAGAGGTGGAAAGAGTGAAAGTAGAGAAATAAGAAGAGGGTAGAGAAAATATCTATTCTATCACACTAAGTGTTGCTCCAGTATCTGACTCAACCCCAGCATAACTCATTAACGCTCAGCCAGAGGAACTGGTGGTGTCTTATGCAAGGGTTCCACCTACACAGCTTCCTCTAGGAAAGGAAGGCCTCTCCAGAACTAGTCTCTCTAGAAGCCAGGAAAGGAAGGCCATGTACTCACTCACCCAAGACAAAGTCCAAAGGAAAATATCCAGGAAAAGTCCTACAAGAAGCAATCCAAGAACCAATCCTGTCCCTTCCTCTCTTTACAGGGTCCAATCACAGCTTCCAAATTGCCTAGCACTGTCAAAAGAGGGAGTGTCTGTGGGATCCACCTCCCATCCTCTGTTGGTGTAAACTCTTATGAAAGGTTTCATAATTTTCTAACTGATTGAATTAAAAGGGTGTAGTTCTCTAAGTAAGTGCCTTGTGAATTCTCTTACTTGATGGCTAATGAAGTTTTAAGTTGGGGTTTCTTGATTAACTTAAAATAGACAAAGAGAATAAAGAATTCCTTTTCACACTTCTACCACTCTGGTGCAAGTCTTCACACTTCATTCCTATACTATTTCAATAGCCAATGGTAAGATAGCCTGCTTCTAATCTCTTCCCAAAGCATTGCATCTTCCAGTCAAAAATGATTTTCTAAAAGCAGAGGTCTCATCATGTCCCTCCCTACTTGATAAAGTCTAGTCTCTCCCTATCACCTTCAGGATCAAAAATAAAATGCTCTGTCTAACATTTGAAGCCCTTCATAACTTAGTCACTTCCTACATATCTTGTCTTCTTATATCTTATTCCCTACCATGTACTCTTTGATCCAGTAACACTGGACTCCTTGCCATTCCATGAACAAGACATTATCTCTTGGCTCTGGGCATTTTCTCTGTCTGTCTTGTATGTCTAGAATGCTCTATCTCATCATCTCTCTCTCTCTCTCTCTGTTTCTTTATATCTAGTTTCCCTGACCCATCTTCCACAAGCACTCCCAAACCCTCTTAATTCTAGTGACTTCCTTCTTTTAATGATTTCCTACTTATTCTGTATATAACTTGTTTGTTTTGTTTGTTTGTTGTCTTTCCCATTAGAAGGCAAGTTCTTTTGCTTTTTATTTGTATCCCTAATACTGTGCTAAGTGCTTGTCATATAAGTAATCAATAAATGTACTTTGACTGGAATAAATACCTATCATTGTATACTTACATACACATAGGCATATATGTGTATATGTAGATGAGGTGTCCCATCTTTAATAACTTGAAGTTGCATTGTCATTTGGCAAGCAGGTTGATACATAGATACACAGATGTACATAATTTAAGTGCATTATGTGTATATATGTACATATACATGTGGACCTCTTGATGTGTCGGGATATCTACATTTTAATTTCTTTTTATATTTGATATAATTGTGATGTACCTTTTACAATTTATGTAGTTACCCTTTTTATCATAGATATACTGATTTTGTTTGAGCAAAACTTTTTAAATTTCATGTTATTTTTCTTACTAATTCACCATTTATTTTTATATATTATATAATATATAACATAATATAATACATGATTTTAATAATGTATGTATCTAGCTTACAATGTAATATGTAATAAATTACACGACATGTAATACATAACATCATGCAATCCAACATGTTATACACATAATATGCAAGCGTATAATGGTAACATGTAATATATGTGCTATATAATAACTTCTGTGTGAATGTGTGTTAAAAATTGTTACATAATATATGATAAATATAATGTGTAATAAATTATGATAAGTGTGCTTATCTAAGAGAAATATGCTCACATCAGTTATATCTAAAAATCTATGTTTCATTCTTCCCCTTCCCTTCTGCCCTTTTCATCCCATTCTAACCCTTCCCCAAGAAGGTAGATAATATAAGTTGTACATATGGCATTTTATAATAAATTTCCCTGTTTGTTATGCTGTGAAATAAGACACATTTCTCACATTAAAGAAAATTAATGGAAGAAATAAAGTGAAGAATGATATATTTCAATCTGCATTCAGACTTTGTCTGTTCTTTCTATGGTGGTAGATATCCCTTCTACATCATAAGTCCCTTGGTGTTGTCCTGGATTCTTGCCTTGTTAATAATAGTTAAAGAAATGTGACAATGAAGAAGAGTATTAAATGATTTTAGAAGAGTATAGAATGCTTTAAAAAAACCGAGCAGATTGAGATAAGCAGACTTTGGAAAATTACATATATGTATGTATATGTGTATAAAATCTATATATATTGTATATAAATATAAAAACAGATATATAAGTTAGGCAGAGTTACAAAAAGTCATCAATATCATTCTTTCTTTCAGAGAAGACAAAATCAGGATATCTGGCCACTGTGCTTTCTATTGCTACTTAGAGCTACAGGTGAGAGTTGGGACAGACTGACATTAAAGGTAGATGATCAGCTCTGAAAAGTGCTCAGAAAATCCTCACACAAGAGATTTTAGTCCCCTGTACACATACATTGTAAATCAAAAAGACAATAAAAACAGAAAAGAAACCAAACACTTGAATTTTAATAACTACAGAGAAGTGCTGAGTTTAATATAATCACCCTCTTTATTTTTACAGTGGTAGAGGACTATGGGTGTAGAAAAGTACAAATATTGTCATATGCAGTTGATGTACTGATTAGTTTTACTGAACCACATTTTTTTTCCCATTTAGACTGTGTTTAAAAGATATGGCTCATGGGATAAAAGATGGAGAGGGATTACATTTGGAATTGGAGATAATGAAAAACAAATTATGAATTTAAAAAATCTATTTCATGTAATGAAATCTATCTTATCTTTTCTGATGTTCATTATCCACATTAGGTTAAGAATTCCCCCTCCACAACCAATAATTTTGAAAGATGACTCCATCAATCCTTCATTTTCCTTCTTTTTTTAAAAATTATATTTCCTTTTATATTGAAGTCCATTTGAAGCTCATTTTGATAATTGGCATCATATATTTGTCCAAACCAGTTTTGAACAAATAGATTTTTTACTTTGTCTAATAGATAGGTACAGGGGTGTTGGGGAATTCTTCCCCAGGAATTTTATTTTTTTCAGTTCATTGAATTACTTTATATAATGTCTTCTTATTGGTCCTTATTATCACATACATTCGATTTTTAAATAAAAATAAATAGTTTTAATGATTAGTATTGTATAATAAGCTTTGATGATTCTTCCTTTATTCCTACTTCCACTCCCTCCCTCATTATTTCCTTTTAGACTCTAAAGTAGTGATGGTGATGCTATAGAATGGGTGTCAAAGATGGCATGCAGAGCCCTCTCTGTGGGCATGTGGGCCACCCTCCCCAGTCCCCACTCCCAGAGTTAGTTACTAGAAAGGCAGAGGGACTTGAGTGGAGCTGCTCCCCTCCTCCTCTCCACTGTGCCTGAGGATATTTTTTCACATGCCCCACACCTTTGTCCAGCAGCCAATGAGAGCTCACAGGAAAGAAGGTGGCCAACTCACAGGCAGCAGAGCTAGAAGAGAGCTGAGCACTTGAGCCATTCTCCTCCCTCTCTCCATAGGCACCTCCCATCACCCATCCTGCCCCTCTGCCCAGCAACCCAGAGGGAGTGCTTCCTCCCTCCCCTGTCTGGGTTTAGGGGACTGCGAAATGGCATGGTATCTGGGGGAAGAGGGGCTGGCACTGCACTTGATCTGGGGGACCAGAGCTTGGCACTTCCTTTCTAAAAGTTTTGCCATCACTGCTCTAAAGCTTTGATTCCTGCAAACAAATTTGATTTTAAAATATCCTATTTCTATAAAGTGACTTTTTGCTTTGAAGAGCAAGGCACCAAATCTGACAATTAATTTAGATAATTCTGTAATTTTATTTAAATTAAAATAGCCTAACCATGTTCAGATAATATTATTCTAATTTTTTAGATCTACTTTTATCTCTCTGAAGCATAATTTAAATTTATATTTGGAAAACATCTTAGTAGATTAACAGAAGACATTTTATTTATATTTGTAGTTATTTTAAATGGGATTCAAGTCTTTTTTTTTTTTAAAAACCTCTTAACACCCACCTTAGAATTAACATTAAGTATCAGTTCCAAGGCAAAAGAGCACTAAGATAATTGAATTTAAGTGACTTGGCCAGGGTCATATAGCTAGGAAATGTCAGAGGCCAGATTCTCAGGACCTTCCATTTCCAGGCCTGGCTTTCTATCTATTGAGCCACTTAGCTGCTTTTCATTCTATTATTTCTTCATAGTTTTTGTTAATATTATATGAAATACTTATACTTTTAACAACTTATTTTCAATTTACTACTTAAAAATAATGGATTATTTGAATGATTTTTATCGCTAATTCAATGAGGTTTTACAAGTTAACCATTATTTCTGAATGTAGGCTGATCTTTATTTGTTCTTTTCTGTCTTTTTATTTTTTCTGTTGTCATTGCTGTGATAGTATTTCAGGAACTATGCTAGCTATCAATAAGAAGAGGTTGGATTCTGCTTTGCACCCTATTTATTAGAAAACAAGAAAAAACTTCAGGTGCTTCAACTAGGATATTAATTTTTGAATTTAATGATATTCAATGTGTAAAAGGAAAAAATTCTACTCAGATACTTCTTTGGTATTAAACGTGACTCAAAGGTCCACTGAGATTATGCAAGTAGAACATGAGCACTGTCAGGGTCTACCATGTTAAAAAGAAATTGAATATGATTCTAACAAAACACTAAGTCTGTTTAATTAGAACAAACCTGCTATATGTAGAGGGGTGCTTCATCAGTAGTTGGCCATTTGTTTTTTACTACTACTATTATTATATTGTAATTATTGTTGTTATTGTTACTAACCACAAAATCCCATGAAACAAAATGTTTCTCAGGCTTGTGACTGTTGCTATTTAGGCTATCTGTTTGCTTATTACAAACCCAGTTCTTTGTGCAGTGGTGTATCAGATTGGGCAATTGGTTTATTACTGCTGATAGCCAAAGGAAGCCATGAAATGAGCAAAAAATATATAATGATTTCCAGTCCTGTGTATTTTATATTTCTGTAGTAATAGTGATCTTGTTATAGGAACAGAGGCAAATCATTTTAAGAATAACATCATTTTAGACTACCAATAAATTTAATTATCAAATTGGCATTTTAAATGTGATCTGGTTGTCTATTGGCCAAAAAATGGGCATATTGCTAGAGGATCAGAATCATATTAATCCTGAAATGTCTTCTATAAGCAAAATCAGAAGAAAGAAGGAAGTTGAAGTTAAATAGAAGGATATCTCATTGGTATTCCTTAGGGAGACAAAAAAAATAGTTGGAAGGAGAGTTTTTTTGTAAGCCAAAAGTTAAGCATAAACATTATCTCGTGTTTTGTTATTACATATGGAAGTATCAAAGAAAAATATATTCAAACCTTGAATATGAAGATAATTTCATACTATGCATCCACATTAGTTATGGAAAGTGAAGAGGCAGATACATTCTATGAACTTAATAAGCTGCTCCAAAGTGAATTAACACATATTCTTATACCTGGCAACTTGAATGCAAAAGTGGGCAAGGGTGGGATGACAGAAAGGGATGTGGAATCATAGATCAGCAAAAACTTTCAGTACACATTAAAGCGAAATGCATTTATATGGGGAACAGTTCCTCTAAAATATAATTGGTAGGAAATAAAAGTGGTAAGCACCAAATATTAGCACAAAAAGTAAATATATCATGTTTTCAAATATATTATTATGGAAATCATCCTTGAATCCACTATCTGTATAATCGTGCCATTGACTAGTCATGGCCAAGATAACAATTAGTTAAAAATAACAACAGCAAAAAAAGGAAGAATAACACTGAGAAAAGAATATGGTTTATAATTGAAATAACAGTCATTAACTTATTTAAGCAAGTAATTGACAATCACAAATTGCAAATGTAGAGCAGAAATGACATTATTTTATGTGGAATTTTAATCAATGTAAATTAATTGCCACAAAAAAACTCAATTTCTCAAAAAAACTAATTGCTCAAAAACCCTAGAAATTGCCTTAGCAGCAAACATCTGACATACTTGACAAAAAAGGAAGGCAACAGCTTCCAAAAGCAAAACTGAATCATAATATAAACAAATACATGAAATATTACTATGTGAAGAAAGAAAATAAATGATTACAACCAATATTATCTTACAAAGTAGAACAAAAGAGGGGAGAGTAAAACCAGTTCAAAGAAAACTCTGAAAGACATATACCTTAGCAACATACTCCCCAAAGCATTTAAGGACAAAAATGGAAAATGGAAAAAGATTTATAAAAATAAATACAATAATTTACTCTCTCTCTCTCTAGGAGTTTTACTCAAACAACATATTTATGCCCTAACATCATAGTACAGGATCCGCTTGTAGAGAAAATCAAAACATCATTCAAAAGAAGAAATATGAAAAAGGAGTCAGATTTTAACTGTTGTATATAAAAAGAATCCATCTTAAATGTTAAATGTCATATAAGCATAGAGGTTTTGAGGAATCCATATGCAAATTATATGAGGTGAATCTACTAAATGTATGAGGAAAATTCATATTTTAAAGTACAAATCAATTATTACAGACATATTTATTATTCTATTTTGCTAAGACTTTAGGAGATCTATCTGTATCTCTCTCTATGTATATGTATATACATATATATACATATATATATATATACACACACATATATATATATATATATATACACAAATAAATAGATAGATGAATTGATAGTCTCTGATCAGACTAAAAGTAGAGAGAAAGGAGGATTTAGCAAGTATCCAATAGTGGATCGCATCTTTACTATGCTACAAATGGCCTAAATGAACAAAATAGAGAGTGCTATTGAGAACCAATATTTAACAATGTAACAGGAGAATCAGCATAGAATTCAAGATGAAGAATGAATTTTTGTGGGAGGTTCTCCACATACTCCTGTTTGTGGATGACATTACACTAATCACTTCAAACCCTGGAACAATTTAAGGTTTCAAATAATTTTAATTATTTTAAATATAATTTTAATAAACTTAAATTTAAACTTAAAATGAATAATTTCCAACTTAAAATACATTCCCCTAACCAACAGTGGAGGAAAGAACCAGTAGATGATAAATATCTAGCATCAGTATTAAAATTTGCATCTAGAGATATGATATACATAAGACTTTTTTGTATCAATATGTATAGGAGAGACAAACAGGACAGAAAGATAATGAATTGGGTTCACAGTTGAAAATGAGGAAGGAAATGTGCTGATTTGACTTCAAGAAATTTTAAAGTTCCTTTCATGAATTCAAACTTTCCATGAAATGAAGGATCGAAAATTTGGGAGTCTGTGAAGTAATTTTGAGGTCCTTGATCTAAACTTCCTGTGGACATTTAGGGCTCTTTCAAACTACATTTCCCAAGAACCAACTGGCTTCCTCTCTTGTGAAATCACATGGGCAGGAAGAGTAATCATGTAGATAAAAGGATAAATAGTGAGAGGCTGGATTGGTGCTTCCTCTTTGGTGATTTGGAGCAGAGCCAGGATGGGAGGAAAAGGTAACAGGGACCGCGTATTTTAAACTAACTCTTAATAGGCATGTAGCTTCATTTTTCTAATGGCTATTAATAAATCTGCTAAAACCATAATTTTTTAAAATAATTTTTATTTTTTAGAAAAGTTATCATGGTTACATGATTCATGTTCTTACTTTCCCCTTCACCTCCAGACCTCCTCCCCACCCCCATACCAATGCGCATTTCCCCTGGTTTTAACATGTCTCATCAATCAAGAGTTATTTCCAAATTGTTGATAGTTGCTTAGGTGTAGTAGTTTGAGTCTACATCCCCAATCATGTCCTCCTCAACCCATGTGTTCAAGCAGTTGCTTTTCTTCTGTGTTTCCTCTCCTATAGTTCTTCCTCTGAATGTGGGTAGGGTTCTTTTCCATAAATCCCTCAGAATTGTCTTGGGTCATTGCATTGCTGCTAGTGCAGAAGTCCATTACATTCTATTTTACCACAATGTATCCATCTCTATGTACAATGTTCTTTTGGCTCTGCTCCTTTCACTCTGCCATCAATTCCTGGAGGTCTTTCCACTTCACATGGATTTCATCCAGTTTATTATTCCTTTTAGTGCAATAATATACCATCACCAGCATATACCACAGTTTGTTCAGCCATTACCCAATAGAAGGGCATACCCTTGTTTTCCAGTTTTTTGCCACCACAAAAATCACGGCTATAAATATTTTCATACAAGTCTGTTTATCTATGATCTTTTTGGGGTACAGACCAAACAATGGTATGGCTGGATTAAAGGGCAGGCAATCTTTTATAGTCCTTTGAGCGTAGTTCCAAATTGCCATCCAGAATGGTTAGATCCGTTCACAACTCCACCAGCAATGCATTAATGTCCCAATTTGGCCACATTCCCTCCAACATTCATTACTCTCCCCTACACTCATTTTAGCCAATCTGCTAGGTGTGAAGTGACACCTCAGCATTGTTTTGATTTCCATTTCTCTAGTTATTAGAGATTTAGAGCACTTTCTCATGTGCTTATTGATAGTTTTCATTTCTTTATCTGAAAATTCCCTATTCATGTCCCTTGATCATTTATCAATTGGGGAATGGCTTGATTTTTTATACAATTGAATTAACTCCTTGTATATTTGAGTAACTAGACCCCTGTCAGAGTATTTTTGTTATAAAGATTTTTTCCCAATTTGTTCTTTCCCTTCTGATTCTGGCTACATTGTTTTTGTTTGTATAAAAGCTTTTGAATTTAGTATAATCAACCATCCCATTCACATTCAGAGTTATATTTATCAGTTGTGTATTCCCCAACATTTTGATATCCTCTCTTAGTTCTATGCCTTTTTCTTAGGCTATTTCCTTTTAAACCAGTGATTTGTTTTAAACCAGTAACCCTTGTCTTCTCCCTTGATTTACTAGCCTTTCTACCACCTCCCTTGTTGTTCCCATCTTTTTATTTTTAAGGCCTAATGAATTCCCTCTCCCTTCTCCTTCCCTCCCTTTTTTGAACTCCTCATTCCTCTGCTCCCCTTGGTTTATCCCTTCTAACTTTCTCAGTAGGGTTAGGTAGAGTTCTATATCTCAATGGATATAGCTACTCCTCCCTCTCAGAGTTAATTACACTGAGAGTAAGGTTTACATATTATCTCTTAATGCTCTCTTCTTCTCCTTCTTATAATAGTATTTATCCCTTCCACTTCCCATGGCCTCTTTGTGTATAATAGAATATCCTATTTTTCTTATTCATTCAAGTTTCTCTTGGTGTCCTCTACTATTCATCCCCCTCTTTCCCTCCAACCCCATATCATCTTAGACCATTTAGTACTCCAACCTCTCCTTGTGAATAATTCTTCTAATTACTATAATAGTGGATACTATAATAGTGAATAGAGTTCACTATAGAGAATTGCACATAACATTTCTCCACATAGGAATACAAATAATTAGATCTTATCGAAGCCCTTAATGAGGCAAGTTTAAAAATAAGAGTTTTCTTTCTTTCCCTTCTGTTTCTTATTTACCTTTTCATGTTTCTCTTGGTTTTGGAGGTTGGATATCAAACTTTCCATTTAGTCTTGGTCTTTTCTGTGCAAATACTTGGAAATCTTCTATCTTGTTGAATGTCCTGGAAGTATATAGTCAGTTTTTATGGGTAGGTAATCCTTGGTTGTAGACCTAGTTCTCTTGCCTTTCTGAATATCATATTCCAAGCTTTGTGGTCTTGTAGTGTGGAGGCTGCCAGATCCTGTGTGATCCTGATTGTTCTTCCCTGATATCTGAATTGTCTCTTTCTGGCTTCTTGTAAAATTTTTTCTTTTACTTGGAACCTCTTGAATTTGGCTTTTCTATTCCTGGGGGTTGTCTTTTCAGGGTTAAGTGTAGAGGGTGATCTATGGATCCTTTCAATGTCTATATTGCCCTCTTGTTGTAGGACTTCAGGGCAATTTTGCTGAATAATTTCCTTTATTATGGAGTTCAGGTTTCTATTAATTTCTGGTTTTTCAGGAAGACCAATGATTCTCAGATTATCTCTTCTAGACCTGTTTTCTTGATCTGTCAATTTCTCAGTGAGATATTTCATGTTTCCTTCTATTTTATCAGTCTTTTGACTT
The DNA here is from genome assembly GCF_016433145.1 of Gracilinanus agilis. NCBI lineage: Eukaryota > Metazoa > Chordata > Mammalia > Didelphimorphia > Didelphidae > Gracilinanus > Gracilinanus agilis. The sequence goes on from NC_058133.1 coordinate 183,537,586, forward strand.
TGCTTTATTTGTTCTTGTTGTCTTGAGAGATCTTTGGCTTCTACTTGCTCAATTCTTGTCTTTAGAAACTGGTTTTCTGCTATAAGCTTTTGATTTTCCTTTTCAATTTGGTCTGTCCTGTTTTCCAGCTGTTTGATTTTGGTTTCCAATTTGCTTTTCAGTTCTTTTAATTTGGGGGCATCTTTTTCTAATTGCCCAATTCTAGCCTTTAGAGACTGGTTTTCAGTTGTTATCTTTTGGTTTTCTTTTTGAATCTGGTCTGTTTGGTAATTCAAGGCTTCCAGCTGGTCATTTCTGGTCTTCAATTTGCTTATCAATTCATTTGATTTCTGAGCCTCACTTTCTAATTGCAAAATTCTGCCTTTTAAACTATTATTTTCTTGCCAGTTCTCTACCATCTTTCTCATAATCTCAGATTTGAACTCTTCAATAGCTTGTGACCAGTTTTCATTTTGGGGGGAAAGTTTGGATATGGTTACTTGTTTGTTCTCCTCTGCTGTTTGCTGTGTTGTCTGGATTTTTTCTGTGTAAAAGTTGTTGAGTTTTAAAGATTTCTTCTTGATCTTTTTTCTTCTGGGGTTCTTGTCTCTGGCTTGCTATTGTTAGCCCAGTGCCTTCTCACCTTTATCCTCATGCCCAGGGTCTGTCTGTGCTCTTTAGGCTCCTGAGGTCTCAGGTCTAGTTGTTCTCAAGGTCAAGCCTCCTGGAGGTCCACTTGCTTGTTCCTCTGCCTGAAGATCCTTTAACAGTCTCAGGGTGCTGCTTCCACAATCGTGCACCCCTCTGCACTGGGTCCCCACTCAAAGTGCTCAGGATCTGTGTCTGCAGCTGAGACTGCACCTGAGCTCAGGGTCTTTGTTCAAAGTCTCTTGGGGTCTTAAGTCTTGCTGCTCTCAGGAGCAGGCCCTGGTGACCCCAGGTAGCTGCCAATGACTTAATGGGTGCCCCCAAACTTGCTCTAAGTCTTTTGTACTGGCTTTGGCACTGTAGGTGGTGTGGGGGGGAAGGGGGTTGCTCAGCTCAAGTTTTAGTGAGAGCTGTTTCTCCCCTTTATACCTTGGAAATGCCCTGATTCTACATAGCTTCAATGCTGTGCCTTATTGTGGGGTCCCTTCGTTCTTCTGGATTTGTTTTTATGTCTTCTTGAGGAGTCCTGTATGTGTGGGTTAGGAGAGGTTAAGCAAGCTGCTTCTACTCTGCTGCCATCTAAACCCAGAAGTCCTAAAACCACAATATTTTTAAATCTATCCTTTTATATCCATTTTATTTTTTACAGAACATTTTAGCAATTTTGCTATATTTCTACAAAATATGGAGTACAATAATCTAGAATTTCCTTTTTTTCCTCTGCTTTCTTTTGATTTAAAAGGATTCTATATTTATGAAGCCTTGATCCAATTTCCTTTGTCTTGTAATAGGTATTGAGAATCTTGTAATATCTTCTATGATTTAGTATTCAACCTTCCTTCTTTATGACTCATCACTCTTTATGTGGGAAGCTACTTCACTTCTTCTATGTTTGGTGACCACTCAGGCTAACCAGCTCTAAATTGACCAAGAGGGAGTAGAAAGGTAGCTTATCTAGCTAGCTGGCTGTACTTGGACTGGATGAAAGGAACTGAATGACAGCTGAGAGAGCATGATATTACAGATATTACAAAACTTGTTACCAAACCCCAGAGAGAAAAACCACATGTTTTCAATTTCCCTTCTTCCTGACATAGTTGAGCAGTCATTCTTTGTCATTAGCTACAGGGTCTGGATGGATTGGGTGTGTACTAGCAGAGTTTCTGTAGCAAGAGGGAACATCAATGTAATCCAAGTGCAAACCCACTTTCAGTTTGTGCCTCTCCTCCAGGAAAATGGTGCTTGCTTGAGGTAGGCAAGCTAAGGCCTTTAAGGATTACAGCTCATCAGTGCTAATTCATAAAGATATTCCCTTGTGAATGTCCTTTCTTTGCCCTACAGCTTGGCAGCTGGTTCATAATTCTGCCTTTATAAAGGCTTCAAGAATTAATGAAGTCTAGATAAAGTTTTTATTCCACCATCTTGTTAGTTCCAAGATATGAAATCAGGAATTAAGTTTTAAGTATCTTATCATTAATTATTAACAACCCAGATATTCAGAGTTTATAAAAATATACTATATAATTTCAAAATGGAGAGAATATCCATTATTATCTAGTCCAACCCGTTCATTAAAAAATAATGTATAAGACACTTGACAAATAGTCAACCAACCTTTTACTAAAATAATATTAATGAAGGAATACCAACTACTTCTTCAATACCTTAGTACTATGAAATAAATCTTCAGTTTGACTAATTTACATCAGATCATTTTAGTAAATCTTTCATTTGGGAATTTCTTTATATGCTATGGAATTCAAGGTGAATCAGAGGTGAAGAGATATCAATGTGTCAATGTCATGCATACTTATGGCCCCATCTGAGGTGACATACCTGGGAAGATTTATGTGTGGATATGAGTCATACATCAATTAATTGTTGGGTTTAAATGAGAATTTTAACCTTTGAGACTTTGCATAAAGTATAACTAGTGTGAGCTTTAATTAATTGCAAGGCTGATAACAATACTAGTCAGGTGTTGATTTACAGCTTTTTAACTTGTAAGTTCAGCTAACAAAAGGAAAAGAAATATGTTTCAAGATAACTTTCACTAATTTTAATTGTTGTGATTTAGGGGAGTAATGCACATGCTTATGCTGCAAATAATATATTTTCATCCAAAAAAGATATGTCTGATGAAGATGGCATGCTAAAAATATAATGTAATATTTAAAATTCAAAAAGGCAGAGGGGAGCTCTAGTGCTTGTAGCTACAGGGGAAAGAGATTTCGTCGCATTTCCAGGGATAAGAGGTACACTCACACTTGTGATTGTATAAAGAACAGAATTGAGATCATCAAAGTCTTGGTTACACCTTTCCCTGGATCTCATCACCATTGGAGGACCAAGAACATGCAGACTTCCTGAATTAGCTCTGAAAACTGCAGCACAAAAAAGACTAAAGTACAGTTCCTTCCCAACCTTAGGTGAATGAACAGAACTCAACTTCAACATAAAATTCAAAGCCAAGAATTAGACGTGGAAAATAAGCAAATAATAAAAATGAAATTGATTATAAAAAGCTACTATGTTGACAAGGAAGACCAAGACACAAAATCAAAAGACAACGAAGTGAAAATCATTACAAGAAAGGCCTCAAAGGAAAAAATACTAACTGGAACTAAACCCAGTAAGAATTCCTGGAAGAGTTAAAGAAAGAGAAAAGAGTAGAGGAAAATGAGAAAAGAAATTAGAGTGATACAAGGAAATTAAGGGAGGAAAAAAGACTGATGTTTTGGTTAAAAAAATGATACTAAAAATATTGAAGAAAGGGGGCAGCTGGGTAGCTCAGTGGATTGAGGGCCAGTTGTAGAGGTGAGAGCTCCTAGGTTCAAATCTGACCTCAGACACTTCCCAGCTGTGTGACCCTAGGTAAGTTACTTAACTCCCATTGCCTAGCCCTTACCACTCTTCTGCCTTGGAGCCAATACGCAATATTGACTCCATGTCAGAAGATAAGGGTTTTAAAAAATACTGAAAAAAATAACATGTTAAAAACTAGAATTGGCCAAAAGATGAAAGAGGCACAGGAAAGTCACTGAAAAAAAGAGTTCATTAAAAAGCAGAATTGGACAAATAAAAAAAGGGGTTCAAAAGCACACTAAGGCAAATGATTTCTTAAAAATTAGATTTTAAAAAGTGGAAGCTAATGATTTCATGAGGCATAAACAAACAATAAAACAAAGCAAAAAAATTAAAAAGAGATGAAAATGTGAAATATCTTATTAGGAATATCAACTGACCTGATAAACAGATTAAAAAGAGATAATTTTAAGAATTATTAGACTTGGAGGGCAGCTCAATAGTTTGAAAGCCAAGCCTAGAGATGGAAGGTCTTGGGTTCAAATATTGTTTCAGATATTTTCTAGCTGTGTGACCCTGGATAAGTCGCTTAATCCCCATTGTCTAGCCCTTATCACTCTTCTACCTTATAACTGATGTACAGTATGGATTCTAAGATGGAAGGTAAAGATTTAAAAAGCTATATTGGACTGTTTGAAAGCCATCATTAAAAAATAGCATAGTTATCATTCCTTTTTTTAAAAACATTTATTAATATTCATTTTTAACATGTTTACATGATTCACTCCCCTACTTTCCCCTTCCCCCCCCCCCCCCCCCCCCCCCCCCCCCCCCCCCCCCCCCCCCC
>NC_058133.1:183541901-183563833 GCF_016433145.1 Gracilinanus agilis
GTTCAAGCAATTGTTTATCTTCTATGTTTCCTCTCCTACAGTCCTTCTTCTGAATGTGGGTAGCTTTCTTTACCATAAATCCCTCAGAGGTGTCCTGGGTCATTGCATTGCTGCTAGTCCAGGAGCCCATTACATTCAATTTTACCACAGTATATCAGTCTCTGTACAATGTTCTTCTGGTTCTGTTCCTTTTGCTCTGCATCAGTTCTTGAAGGTCTTTCCAGTTCACCTGGAACTCCTCTAGTTTATTATTCCTTTTAGCACAATAGTATTCCATCACCAGCATATACCACAATTTGTTCCCCTCCTTTTCCAGTTCTTTGCCAACACAAAAAGCACAGCTATAAATATTTTCGTACAAGTCTATTATCTATGATCTCTTTGGGGTACAAACCAAGCAATGGTATGGCTGGATCAAAGGGCAGGCATTCTTTTATAGCCCTTTGAGCATAGTTCCATATTGCCAGCCAGAATGGTTGTATCATTTCACAACTCCACCAGCGATGCAATAATGTCCCAATTTTGCCACATCCCCTCCAGCATTCATTACTCTCCCCTTCTTTCATTAGCCAATCTGCTAGGAGTGAGGAGTGATAACTCAGAGTTTTTTTGATTTGCATTTCTCTATTTATTAGAGATTTAGAACACTTTCTCATGTGCTTATTGATACTTTTGATTTCTTTACCTGAAAATTGCCTATTCATGTCTCTTGTCCATTTTTCAATTGGGGAATGGCTTGATTTTTTATACAATTGCTTTAACTCCTTGTATATTTGAGTAATTAGACCCCTATCAGAGTTTTTTGTTATAAAGATTTTTTCCCAACTTGTTGTTTCCCTTCTGATTTTGATTACATTGTTTTTGTTTGTACAAAAGCTTTTTAGTTTAATATAATCAAAACCATTTAATTTACATTTTGTAATTTTCTCTAACTCTTGCTTGGTTTTAAAATCTTTCCTTTCCCAGAGATCTGACAGGTATACTATTTTGTGTTCACTTAACTTATTTATAGTTTCCCTCCATATTCAAGTCATTCACCCATTCTGAATTTATCTTGGTGTAGGGTGTGAGATGTTGATCTAAACCTAATCTCTCCCATATTGTTTTCCAAATTTCCCAACAGTTTTTGTCAAATAGTAGATTCATGTCCCAAAAGTTGGGCTCTTTGGGTTTATCATACACTGTCTTGCTGATGTCATTAACCCCAAGTCTATTCCACTGATCCTCCCTTCTGTCTCTTAGGCAGTACCATATTGTTTTGATGACTGCTGCTTTATAGTATAGTTTAATATCTGGCACTGCTAGGCCCCCTTCCTTCACATTTTTTTTCATTATTTCCCTTGATATTCTTGATCTTTTGTTATTCCAAATGAAATTTGTTATAGTTTTTCCTAATTCAGTAAAGAAGTTTTTTGGTAATTTGATAGGTATGGCGCTAAATAGGTAAATTAATTTGAGTAGAATGTTCGTTTTTATTATGTTAGCTCGTCCTACCCATGAACAATTGATGACTTTCCAATTGTTGAGCTCCAGTTTTATTTGTTTGGAAATTGTTTTGTAGTTGTTTTTGTATAATTGCTGTGTTTGTTTTGGTAGATAGATTCCTAAGTATTTTATATTGTCTAGGGTGATTTTAAATGGTGTTTCTCTTTCTACCTCTTGCTGCTCTAGTGTGTTGTAAATATATAGAAATGCTGATGATTTATGTGCATTTATTTTGTATCCTTCAACTTTGCTAAAGTTGTTGATTATTTCTACAAGCTTCTTAGTTGATTCTCTAGGATTTTTTAAGTATACCATCATATCATCTGCAAAGAGTGATAGCTTAGTCTCCTCATTGTCTATTTTGATACCTTCAATTTCTTTTTCTTCTTTAATTGCTATTGCTAGTGTTTCTAGTACTATGTTGAATAATAGAGGTGATAATGGGCATCCTTGCTTCACTCCGGATCTTATTGGGAAGGCTTCCAATTTATCCCCATTGCATATAATGCTTGTTGATAGTTTTAGGTATATACTGTTTATTATTTTTAGGAAGGGTCCTTCTATTCCTATACTTTTCAATGTTTTCAATAGGAACGGATGCTGTATTTTGTCAAAGGCTTTTTCAGCATCTATTGATAATCATGTGATTTTTGTTTGTTAGACTGTTGATATGGTCAATTATGTGGATGGTTTTCCTAATGTTTAACCATCCTTGCATTCCTGGTATAAATCCCACCTGATCATGGTGGATGATCTTCTTAATTACTTGCTGGAGTCTCTTTGCTAATATTCTATTTAAGATTTTTGCATCTATGTTCATTAAGGAGATTGGTCTATAGTTTTCTTTCTCTGTTTTTGATCTACCTGGCTTTGGGATCAGTACCATATTTGTGTCATAAAAGGAATTTTGTAGGACTCCCTCTTTGCTTATCATATCAAATAATTTGTATAGTATTGGGATTAGTTGCTCTTTGAATGTCTGATAGAATTCACTTGTGAATCCAACAGGTACTGGAGTTTTTTGATGGCTTGTTCAATTTCTTTCTCTGATATGGGATTATTTAGGTATTCTATTTCTTCTTCTGTTAATCTAGTCAATTTATATTTTTGTAAATATTCATCCATATCTCTTAAATTGTTATATTTGTTGCCATATAATTGGGTGAAATAGTTTTTAATGATTGCCTTAATTTCCCCTTCCTTAGAGGTTAGGTCTCCCTTTTCATCTTTAATACTGTCAATTTGGTTTTCTTCTTTCCTTTTTCTTATTAGATTGACCAGTACTTTGTCAATTTTATCTGTTTTTGTAAAATACCAGCTTCTAGTCTTATTTATTAATTCAATAGTTCTTTTACTTTCGATTTTATTAATTTCTCCCTTAATTTTTAGTATTTCTAATTTAGTTTTCATCTGGGGGTTTTTAATTTGCTTGCTTTCTAATTTTTTTGAGGTGCATACTCAATTCATTAATCTCTGCCCTCCTTAATTTGTTAATATATGCACTCAAGGATATAAATTTCACCCTGAGTACTGCCTTGACTGCATCCCACAGATTTTGGTAGGATGTCTCATCATTGTCATTCTCTTCAATGAAATTGTTGATTGTTTCTATGATTTCTTCTTTGACAAATTGGTTTTGGAGAATCATATTGTTTAATTTCCAATTGGTTTTTGGTTTGCCTATCCAGGTGCCCTTACTAATTATTATTTTTATTGCATTATGATCTGAGAAGGTTACATTTATTATATCTGCTTTTTTTCATTTATTTGCAATGATTCTATCCCCTATTACATGGTCAATCTTTGTGAATGTACCATGTGCAGCTGAAAAGAAGGTGTATTCCTTTTTGTCCCTATTTATTTTTCTCCACCTATCAATTACATCTAATTTTCTAGGACTTCATTCACCTCTCTTACTTCTTTCTTATTTATTTTTTGCTTTGATTTATCTAGATGTGAAAGAGGAATATTTAGATCTCCCACTAGTATGGTTTTACTATCTATTTCCTTCTTGAGATCTGCCAGTTTCACCTTTATGAATTTGGATGCTATACCACTTGGTGCATATATATTGAGCAGTGTTATTTCCTCTTTGTTTATACTGTCTTTAATCAGGATGTAATGACCTTCCCTAACTTTTTTAATCATATCTATTTTTACTTTGGCTTTGTCAGAGATCATAATAGCCACTCCTGCCTTCTTTTTTTCATTTCACGCCCAAAAGATTTTGCTCAAGCCCTGAACCTTAAACCTGTGTGTGTCTACCTGCCTTATATTTGTTTCTTGTAGACAACATATGGTAGGATTTTCGTTTCTGATCCACTTTGCTATTTGCTTCCTTTTTATGAGTGAGTTCATCCCATTCACATTCAGAGTTACAATTATCAGTTGTGCATTCACTGACATTTTTGTATCCTCTCCTAGACCCACCCCTTCTTCTTACACTATTTTCTTTTAAACCAGTGGCTTGCTTTGAGCCAGTATCCCTTATCCCCTCCCTCAATTGACTTCCCTTTCTGTGCCCTCCCTTGTTATTCCCCTCTTTTTGTTTTTTAAAGGCCTAATAAATTCCCTCCCCCTTCTTCTTCCCTCCCTTTTTTGACCTCCCCACTCCCCTGCTCCCTTTGATTTGTCCCTTCTGACTTTCTCAGTAGGGTTATATAGAGTTTTTTATCTGAATGGATAATAAAGCTACTCTTCCCTCTCCAGGTTGATTACACTGAGAGTAAGGTTTGATTATTCCCTCTTAATGCTCTCTTCCTCTCCTTCTTATAATAGTATTTATCTCCTCCCCTTCCCATGTCCTCTTTGTGTGTAATAGAATATCCTATTTTTCTTATTTACTCAGATTTTTCTTGGTGTCCCCTACTATTCCTTCCCCTCTTTCCCACCCCCCCATGTCATCTTAGACCATTTAGTATCCTGTCCTCTCCCTATGAATTATTCTTCTGGTTGCTATAATAGTGAATAGAGTTACTACAGAGAATTATACATAGCATTTCTCCACATAGTAATACAGATAATTAGATCTTATTTAAGTCTTTAAAGAATCAAATTTAAAAAATTATGAGTTTTCTTTTTTTTCTCTCTGTTTCTTATTTACATTTTCAGGTTTCTCTTGATTTTTTGTGGTTGGGTATTAAACTTTCCATTTAGTCCTGTCTCTTTTGTGCATAAACTTGGAAATCTTCAATTTTGTTGAATGCCCATACTTTCCCCTGGAAGTATATAGTCAATTTTGATGGGTAGTTGATCCGTGGCTGAACGTCCAGCTTTCTTGCCTTTCTGAATATCATATTCCAAGCTTTGTGGTCTTTTAGCTTGGAGGCTGCCAGATCCTTTGTGATCCTGATTGGTGCTTCTTGATATTTGAATTGTCTCTTTCTGGCTTCTTGTAAAATTTTTTCTTTTACTTGAAAGCTCTTGAATTTGGCTTTTCTATTCCTAGGTGTTGACTTTTCTGGGTCCAGTGTATAGGGTGATCTATGGATCCTTTCAATGTCTATATTGCCCTCTTGTTGTAGGACTTCAGGGCAATTTTGCTGAATAATTTCTTTAAGTATGGAGTCCAAGTTTCTATTAATTTCTGCTTTTTCTGGAAGACCAATGATTCTCAAATTGTCTCTTCTAGACCGGTTTTCTTGGTCTGTCACTTTGTCATTGAGATATTTCATGTTTCCTTCCATTTTATCAGTCTTTTGACTTTGTTTGATTTGTTCTTGTTGTCTTGAGAGATCATTGGCTTCTAATTGCTCAATTCTAGCCTTTAGGGACTGGTTTTTGTTTATAATCTTTTGGTTTTCCTATTCAATCTGGTCCTTTCTGGTCTTCAGTTGACTTGTCTCACTTTCCAATTGTGAAATTCTGCCTTTTAAGCTGTTATTTTCTTGCCAGATCTCTTCCGTCTTCCTCAACATCTCATTTTTGAACTCTTCAATAGCTTGTGACCAGTTTTCATTTTTGGGGGAAGGTTTGGATACTTGTTTGTCCTCCTCTGTTGTCTGAATTTTCTCTGTATAAAAGGTGTAGAGTGTTCCAGAGTTTTTCTTGATAATCTTTTTCTTCTGGGGTTCTTGGCTAACCATTGTTAGCCTCGCCCCTTTTCAGCTTTGTCTTCACACAGCTTTCTAAGCTCCCAGGGGCTCTGGTCTCCTTGTCCTCGGGGTCAAGCCTCCTGGTAGTCCCTGGTCTGCCCCTCTGTCCGAGGCTCTTTCAGCAGTCTCAGGGGCTGCCTCCACAGCCACGCTCCGGTCTGCACCGGGTCCCCTCTAGAGGTCTAAGCCTGGGCTTGAGATCTTTGTCCTTGCCTAGGGCACTGCCTTCAATGGCACAGACACTCGGGAAAGTCCCTGCTTTAGAGATCTTTGTCCTCGCCCGGGGCAATGCCTTCACACGAGCAGACACTTGGGAAAGTTGGTGCATTCCCCCAGCCACCTGGGGTCCCACGTCTTGCAGGTCTCAGATACAAGCTCTGTGGCTGAAAGTGATTTACTGGTTGCCCCAATCCTGTTTTCACTCCTGTGTGTTGGCCTTGGTGCTGTGCATGGTGTGTGTGTCGGGTGGATGGACTTCTTCCTCTCGTGTTTTAGTGAGAGCTATTTCACCCCTTAATAGCGTGGAAATACCCCTATTCTGCATACCTTCAATGCTGCGCCCTGTTGTGGGGTTCCCTCGTTCGTCTGGACTCTTTTTTATGTCCCCTTGAGGAGTCCTGTATGCTTTGGTTAGGAGAGATCGAGCAGCTGCTCCTTAAACTGCCACCATCTTAACTGGAAGTCAATAGTTATCATTCTTAATAAATTACAAAGGAAAACTGTCCTGATATCTTCAATCCAGAAGGTAAAATAAAAACAAAGAATTTACCTATAACCTCTTGAAAGAGATCTAAAAACAAACAAACAAAAAAACTCCCCAGAATATGAGAGTCAAACTCTAGAACACACAGATCAAGGAGAAAATACTTCAAGCAGCCAAAAAGAAACAATTAAAATATGGTCAAGAATCATATAGCATTTAGTACCATCCAAATTGAATAACAGGAGGTTTTAAAATATGATATTTCATAAAGAAAAAGAGCTAGGATTACCATGAAGAATAATCAACCCAGCAAAATGAAGTATAATAATTTCTGGAATCTAAGTTGCTTGGCTTTTCTACCTTGCTTCATTTCTCAGGGAAAAGAATCACACAATCTATAAATACTCTTTGCCATTTCTCCTTAATATGTGCTTTCCCTGTGAAATTATCTCAATTTTTTCCTATTATATATTGTTAATACCATAGGTGTTTGTTTTCCATCTGCCCCATTAACCTAAGAATTCTCAAAAGGCAGGAACTTATTAAACCAAAGTGACTCCATTATGTGACTACCATGTATTTTGTGACTATAAGTTTCACCTATCAACAATAACACCTTTAAGTTTCATGTCTTTAAGGTATTTTCCATAAAATCCCCTAATCACAAGAAATCAGCTAATGCCCCAAACCAATTGAAGTTTGATCGATGCAATCCTATTCTAAAGATCTATGAACCTCTGGGTCCTTGTGCTGATTCAGGGCATTTCACCCAATTTATTCCTGCAGCCACATGTCATGCTAAATAAATTGTTGTCTGGATGAACTTGGTGTCTTTATTTTCTATAACCAACTGGAATTGCTGTCTGCTAGGTGCCTAATGGTTTGCATTCTGCTTGCTGGTATAGGTGCTTCATAAATGCTTATTAACTTGAGTTCTTAACATAACTTGATATGCTTTGAAAAAGGCTTTCTCTGCATCTATTAATATAACAATAGGCCTTCCTTTTGTTGTTGTTATGAATGCATTCTCTTAAAGTAATAGTTTTCCTGTGCTGGAATCAACTCTGCATTATAGGTATGAATGTTACCTTCTCACACTGTATAATATTTTTGATAGATTGCTATATCCCCCTTGCTAACATTTTATTCAATATTTTTGCATCAACTTTCATTAAAGATATTGTGCTTTTTCTCCTTCTCAGTTTTATTTCTCCCAATTTCTGGAAGAAATTTAACTCGGAAAAGGAAACTGATAAAATTTTCTTCTTTTGAACAACTGTTTGCTTAATCTTGAAAGAACATAGGTTCAGATTAATATATTCCAGCATACATACAAGACATTAAGCTCCAAATGGATGCATAACCTAAATATGAAGAACTTCTCATGAACAAATTTGGATATAGAAAAAAGGAAATCTCTTTCATTGCTATGGATAAGAGGAGAAGAACAACAACAACAGAATAGAGACACGAAAGAAAAAATGGACAATTTTGGTTATATAAAATTGAGAAATATTTTTGCATAAATACAATTAATTAGAGTAGAATAAGAAAGGAAATAATTAACTGGGATAATTGTAACACACTACTCTGTTAAAGATCTGATATTCAAAGTATAAAAATATAAACCTTAGCTCAAAGGACAATTTGCAAAAGTTTTTCTCATTTGGCATGGATTGTTTGTTGCTGCAAGCCTCCAAAAGGGATGAGTCAGGGGCAGCTAGGTGGCACAGGGGATAGAATTCCAGGCTTGAGGTAAGGAGGATCTGGGTTCAAATATGGTCTCAGACAATTCCTACATGTTTGAACCTGGGCAAGTCACTTAACCCTTTTGCCTAGGCTTTTCCTTTTTGTCTTAGAGTTGTTACTTAGAGAAAGTAAGGGTTTACCATAAGCAAACAAACATATAAATAAATAAACAAATAAATGAGTGATTGAATGAATAAAATAAACCAAAAAAAAGGAGAAAAAGGTAAACACAAACAAATAAATAAATGGCTGGCTGGCTGAATAAATAAATAAATAAATGGAATATAGAGGGAGGATGCAGGGGTTGAGTTGAGGGAAGATCTATCCTCATCCTCTGGCTTCTTCCCCCTCTTTATACTCACTGAAGACAATTCCTCACCTCACCCCTGCTTCTAGCAGTCCAATGGGAGTGCTTTCGTCCTTCCTTCCCTGTGTGCAGTAAAGGAAGGGGCAGGGAACTCCTCGCACTTGATGGAGGGAGGGGCATTGCATAGTGGTCTCTGGGGAAGGGACTCAGCACTCAGTCTGGGGGATGGGGTGGGGGCGGGGTTTAGCACTCCATCTCTAAAAGGCTCACCATCACTGGTTTAGATAAATGGGTTCATTTCCTATTTCCTATATTGTTTTTTATTGTGGAACTGACAATTGGTGATAAAGAATTAAGTCTTACATATGTGGTTTGAGATTCCTCTTTAGGGATAGTAAGGAATGCAGCCTAAACCTAAAAATGGTTTAAAAGAGCAGGGAAATATGCTTCTAGCCTTCATTTATTTACCATCTAAAAGAGTTATTATAAATATTTTATAAATGAAGATCCTAATCTTTCTTTAATCTCTTTGAGATATAATTCTAATGATGATACTGCTGAGTCCAAGAGTAGTCTGTTGCTTTCAATGAAATGAATCTTCTACTGAACAAACGCATATTGACACACAAAAGCACACAAAATTTGAAATTTTTACGATGATATTCTCTCTGTGATGCTAAATTCAAACCATGGAACATTATTATCTTTCATTCTTTTTTGTTTTTAAAATTCTTATCTCATGTCTTAGAATTGATATTAAGTATTCATTCCAAGGAAGGAGAGTTGATAAGAACTAGGCAATTGTGGTTAAGTCATTTGCCCAGGCTCACACAGCTAGGGCAGGTCTGAGGCCAGATTTGGAGGCAAGACTACTCATCTCCAGGCCTGGCTCTTTATCCACTAAGCCACCAAGTTGTCTGATACTATCTTTCAATAATCAAAATTTCACATCATCCAAAGGGAGAGCTATGTGGTAGAAGCAAGTAGTCTATAAGTACACATGATGAGTCATAAAAGACATTATCCAGGAAACATGCAAACATAAGAATAGGTGAGGTGGTCAGTTAGCAAGAATGAAGGATAAGAAGTGGACAGATTGAGTTCAGCCTTGCTACTCACAATTTTAAAGACTTAGGCAAATGCCTCTTAGTAATAATTTGTATTCTTTCTGAAGAATTTATGAAAAGGATATGGACCAGAATTCCAAAGGATGAGAAGCTATGGATAAAAGGCTACACCCATGTGACATAAATAGTAAAGTCATTGTCATTATTATTATTACACATCTACTAATTTTCTAAATCAAGTAGCATTTTACCGTTTACCAAAATCCTTTCCTTATAGCAAAATGAATGAATAAATTAATAACAAACATCAAGTGCTTACTATAATGCAAAGCACTGTGCTGGGCACTGAGAATACAGATAGAAGGTTTAGACAATGTTTTCTCTTAAGTAACTCATATTCTAATGGGAAGAACACACAAATGAAAGATTTTAGGAGTAAGATGGAAAGACTCCATGTTCCTTAAAGTACAGAGTCAAAGTAATAGGCAATGTATTATCTTTAATTTCACCATCACTGATTAAGTTAAAACAATGGTGCTGAACTCTGAAATCTGAGGATGATGGAACCTGAGGATGCTAAGAACTTGAGTGGTATCAATCACATTTTCTGGATCTTTCCTAGCTATGACTTCTGAAATCCTAAATGCAGTTGCTAGGAAGCATCTTTGTATGGCTGGCTTCCCGGGATGATGGCTGTGGTGGGCTAAAAGCAATGTATGACCAAATGTTCCAAGGGATGTTTCCAGACTTGGTTGATGTTGGTTGGTGACAAGGAAGGTAAATCTCTTCTGTAGAGTGATTTCTCCTTTCAGTAATGGCTATGGATCCTAGACTCGAATTTACACCACTGGAATGGAAGACACTGATCTCTCAGAACTCCAGATATTGAGGTCCTGAATTATCTTCCCTAAGGGCCGTACTTAGTGGTCCAGCAGGAGGTGCTAGCTTAACTTACCTGAAACATGCCACCTTTTATTAGTCTCTTAGAGTGTCTTACTGTTTCTGCTAGAATGGCTTACCTGCGCACAGGTAACAATTGTTCAGCAGCTGGGGAAGGTTGGCTGATCACTTTTCCCAAATGAATTGCTTCCCTGAATAATGTCTGTGAGGACTGGACTGAAAGTAGGAATGGAAGTCTGGGTACATGGCAATTTCCAAGTCTCTTGGTTTCATTGTTCCTGAGTTTTCACCATCTTGGTCTGAGAGGAGTTATTGGTAGAGGTGGTAATGGTGACTTGACTGACTTGGTACAATCTGTCTCCTGTCATTCTATTAGGGGGTTATCACTTTAATGTTGATAATAAATGTATACCCATCCCTATTTTTCAAATGATGAAACTGCAGTTCAGAGTAGCTAAGGCATAGAGCAAGGTCATACTGCTACTAAGTCATGGAGCTAGGATTTAAACACAAATTTCCTGACTCTACACCCAGTATCAAAACATGGTTCCAGACCTCAGGAAGCTTATAGTCCTTTAAAAGATCTATGACAAATATATTTAACATTTGTATAAGGTATAAAGAAAAAATGTGATGAATTCATAAAAAAGATATGAGCAAAGTGTTATGAGAACTCATAGGAGCATAGGAATATAATATCATTTCCACATATAACCATTTACTGATTATCGCTCTTGAGAACTTTTTTTAAAATTTTGATTTCATATTTAGCTAAAGGGGCAGATTTAGAAAGAAGTGCTAACTTTTTTCATAATTTCCTTTAGAAATTAAGTCCTCATGACAGATTATTCCTTATATCTCAGCTGGGTTTCATTTCATGAGGTTAAAACTAAACTGAGAAAGTCATAGGGTTTAAACTGCTCTGCAAACAACTCCTGGTTAAAGGGGTTAAGACACCATTTAAATTTTTTTTGATGATATTTATTTCATCATCTTTTTAAAAAACTTTTTTAGGTTAGTCGTATGACCCTAACTTATTCTTTCCCTATGTAATCAGGCATTAATTACAACTCAGTCAGAATGATCTCTTACCTTACTAACACCCTGCTTTCTCTTCATTAGCATACAAACAATCTTATTAAATCTAAATGAATATTTACTCGAGGCATTCAACTGTTCTGGGGTACCCTGTTTTTCTAGCACCTTCACCTAGTTCCATACTGAGTTGTTCTAAATGGAAAGAGTTGTAAGCATAGACTTATTCAACTCTGAACTCAGGCTTTGTAGTGTAGAGGTTAAGGCAGAGCATATTTATAAACATAACAAGTAAAATCTTTATTTTCATCTTCCTCTTCTTCAATGAATACTTGCTGAGCACTGACAACTTCTTGATCTTGCAAGTCAGATAAAACTCAGCTTCTTTAGGGCCTGTAGAAAAGATGAGGACAGAAGTTCCTATAAACTGAATGACATAGTAGTTTAAAGGTGAGCCATCTGAGGTGTCTGATAGTCTTTCATTAAAGGAAGAGCTGAATTATGACCAGGTAAGGTACCTTGTAAGGAAGGCAATTAGATAGTTAAGTATATTGAACACTGGACCTAAAGTCAGAAAGATTCATCTTCCTGAGTTCAAATCTGAACTCAGACACTTAATAGCTGCGTGATCCTGGACAAGTCAGTACACCCTGTTTGCCTCAGTTTCTTTATTTGTCAAATGAGTTAGAGAAGGAAATGGTGAACCCTTCCAGTATCTTTGCCAAGAAAACTCCCAAATGGGGTCTTGAAGAGTTGGTACATTTTCAGATCTTGTGCTTATTATCTTGATGCTGATACATAAATACTCCATGCTCATGGTCCTTGTGGACTCTGTTTTTACTGTCCCACCAAGACCTCTTGGGTACAGATAAATCTTGGCTCCTGTTCCCTCTTTGACTCATCATTCCTTTGTCAGTTATCCCTGGACCAACATACAAAAGCAATCAAGTAACAATCAATCATAAAGGAAGCTAATGGGGAGAATAGATAGAATATTGCACTTGAAAGTAAGGAAAAGTTTATTTCAAATCCTTCCTCAGATTGATCTCTACTAGTTATGGGACACTCTTAACCTGTCTCTGCCTCAATTTCTTCATTTGAAAATTGGGGATAATAGCACCTACTTCACAAGGTTGTTGTGATGACCAAATTAGATATATAAAGTGATTTGGAAACCTACATAAATGGTAGCAATTATTAAGTACCAATTATGTGCCAGGTATTATAATAGGGTTACAAAAAAATAATTTCCTTGGCTTTAAGAAACCTTAGATGCATAAAAAAGCATCCTGATCCTTATAACTGCTTTGTTCTGTGTGCCCATCAAGTGCCTGGTTCTGTTCCTAGAGACCACATCCTTTAAGTGTTCCCCCCAGAAGTTGGGGCTATTTTTCACAACTGATAGCATTTGAACATCTCCAACCTCCTTTCTGGGCAGATGCTTTTTATTCATTTTTAGTGATGTCTCAGTCATAGCTACTCCTGCCCTTCCCCTGTACTCTTATGCCTGATACCTGGCATTAATATGAGTTCCATTTATAAGAGCATTGTGCATATTTGACCATTGGAAACCACTGATTCACAGGAGCAAGGAGATAGTCAGGAGAGTTGAATTCAGAGTAGTCCTCTCTGATAACATTATGCTCTCTTCGTGACTTGGTAATATGATGATGCTTGCTAGACAGCAAAAGAAGTCAAATCCATTTTGTTTAGGCTTACACTAGAGGTACAAGGACAGAATAATGGAATTCAGAATGTTGGTATGTCAAGGAAACTCTGAACTTTTCTAAAAGGTTGTAGGAAATGCCTGCAATAAATTACTTGCCTGAGAGAACAAGAATGAGATGAGAGTCTTCTAAAGAGATGCCACAAAGTAGTTGGAAAGTCAATTAAAGGCCATGCTGTTTCTGATCTCATTATTCTCCCATCCCTAATAAGAATGTTCAATTCTTTTTCACAAATAAAAGTTTTCCTGGGTGATCCTTCCCCTCAATTTCTTTCCTGCAATTCCATGTGTACATCTGCATTTTGTCAAAAGCTTCTGTCAACAGGCCAGGTGTGCTAGAAAGTCACATTACAGACAAAATTGGGTAAAATGTAAAAAAATGAGCCTTTTTCATCCTTGAAATTGGGAACAAGAGTAACAGCAATAGAATTCAGTTTGGACTGTCAGCAAAGCAAAGCATTATTTCCACTGATGGTCAATTCAATCCCATAGAAAGAAGACCCCTGGGGTGATTATATACCAGCTACCAATCATTACCATGGAAATGACCCAATCTTTGCTAACCAAATGAATAGGAATGGTATTATCTATATCACCAGCAACATCTTTTTATGGTAACTTTTTTTTCCTACCAAGAAAAAAGGCATTGCTACAATTATGTCAAGTTAGGGCTAGCATATGTCACTTGTTTAAGTCTATAATGAGAAACTTACATTCCTTTCAGCAAGGCATTTTCTTCATGATGCCTTTTCTTTTTTCTGCCTAGTCATTCACTGATTCATTCACTACTTAACGAGCACCTACTATGTACCAGAATGTTTTCTATAACTAAGCAGTAGCAACACAGCTGATTTCCATTTGCTACAGAGGACTATTGATATTATAGAATGTTTGGACTCTCAGGAATATCAAATATTTCTTTCACTCCCTTTCCTCCATTTAGGACTGCCCAAAGTATACCATTAAAATCATTCTTTACTGTTTGGTTAAAAATAGCTGGAAGACAAGTAAAAAAATAAAAATAAAAATAAAAAAAATCTAGAAAACTTTTACAACTAACTCTGATAAAACCCACCTCTCATAATCCACAAGGTCAAGAGGATTTCAGTTCAATTCAACAAACATACATCACCTAAATCTTCCTATTGTATTAAATCTATTTCTTTTTGTCTTATTTTTTGGATAGCAACTTTCTCATCACCAGCTTCTTAACTGCAATAGGAAAAACCAAAGATTTACTTGCCCCCAACTAAGGCCCTCTACACATGAGATATTTTCTTGTTGGTAGAAAAGACTGAGTAATAAATCTCTTTGGGGCCAAACATAGCTGTCAGTTAGGCATAAAGATCTCCTTGAGGGGACAGAACCAAGCTCCTGCTCAGAGTTAGCATATAAAGGTGATTACAACAAAACAACTCATTATATGTTTCTGCTTGTGTCAAGGCAAATTTGTATACATACACAAATGGAAGTACGGTAAAGTTGGTGGAGTTGGTCCTGTGCATCCTCAGGTTCTTTCTTTACCTTTCCCACCTGTGCTTACCCTTCCCTGACTTCCAATTCTCGGTATCCACTAAAAATCAAACTATCAAAATAGTGGAGGGCCTGCTATTAATCACTGACACCTAGTCATTGATAGACTAATTATAAGTCAATATAAACATTTTAAAAAAATATATGATTGATCGCATGGTTCGATGGGTATGTGATTAGGGGTTTTGGCTTTAAATGATCACTCTATTGCAAATATTAATAATGTGGAAATAGGTTTTGAACAATGATGAATTCATGACCCAGTGGAATTGCTCATCAGCTCAGGAAGGGAGAAGGGAAGAGGAGAGGAAAAGAGCATGAATCATGTAAACATGGAAAAATATTCTTAATTAATTAATTTAAAACATTTTGAAGGTGAAGAAGAAAGGTATCATGGTATACTGGGTAATTTGCTGGAGATAGCGTTTGAATGACCTTATAAATAAATTTTTCTTTGGACATTTTCTAGTTTTTTGATTTGAAAGGTTTGGTTAATTATTTAAAAATATGTTATAGGTGGGTTATGTTCTGTATCAGAGGAGAGATCTGTTGTATTTTGTTCCTTATGTTTTGATGCAAGTTTTCAGATATAAGATTTTAGAAGTGAGACCTCATGTTAAAGTGGAATGGTCACTATCTCTGGAGTAAAGGGAGCAGGGTTTGGATATCACCTCTGACAATTACTTCTTTCATGACTCTGACCAAACCACTTCTCTAAAGCCCATTTTTCTTGTTGATAAAATTAAGAATTTGAGCTGTGTGACCTCAGCATAAAGGTTTAACAAACGAGGAGGGGGCAGCTGGGTGACTCAGTGGATTGATAGTCAGACCCAGAGATGGGAGATGCTGGGTTCAAATCTGATTTCAGACACTTAGCTGTGTGATTTGGGGCAAGTTCCTTTACCCCCATTGCCTAGTCCTTACTGCTCTTCTGCCTTGGAGCCAATATACTATATTGATTCTGAGATGGAAGGTTGGGGTTTAGAAGACAAATGAGAAAACAGAGCTCCACAATAGCCAGGTGACTTGTTTTATGTTCAGGGACAAAACACATATTTACTAAATGAGAAAATCACAAAATTTTCTTTGTTTTTTTTCTCCCTAAAACCTTTAATTTCTGTCAGTATCAATTCTATGACAGAAGAGCATCAATAGGGTTTAAGTAACTTACCCAGAATCACAGAGCTAGGAAGCATCTGAGGTCACATTTGAACCCAGGTTCTCCAGACTCCAAACCTTACTCTATCCACAATGCTAAAACCATTACTTCAAAATGAAAATCAAGTGTTAATTCAGTTATTCTTTAAGTAGCCTCTCATTGCCTGGGAGAAGAGGAAAGATCATGAAAATGGCTTTTTAATCCACTTAGCTGGAGTTTTAAGGCAAGGGGCTTCACTTGTTCTTAATTTAGGAACAGAGGGAAATGGACAGGGAAAGACTTAAAAGAGATCTTTTTGGACAGAATGGGATCCATGAACACATTTTAAAGGAGCCAGTGTGACAAGACATATCCTCCTTTTTTCTATGGCACCATCCATAATAAAGGCCTCCATTATCCCTCAACAAACACAGGGAAAACAGAATAATGCCATCTTATTACACATTCACAATATACATATGTATGTATATATATACACATGTATATATACATAACATATGTATATCTAATAATTTTATTTATTACCTATTTATATATCTCATACCCACCCACTATTCTAGACTAGATATTATAGACAAGACATTATATTCTGGGAGATTAACCACAATCAAATAGCCTCATACATGTGTATGTCCATTGTCTTAATCCAGCCCATCTTCAAAAACCAGGATGCCTAAACTTTAAGACATGAGGCACAGATGGACATACTGTTGACTCCTAATTTCTTTTAGTGATCCTTTCATTAATAATGCCATGTAGTTAAGAACAGGATCCTAAATCATGTGAATTAATTTTGACTATCTATTTAACCATAATTTTTTATTGCTAAAATTAAAGATGGATCATGTTAAATGCAATTGTCTGAAGGAGCTACCTCAGTCTCACTGACCTCTAGGTTACAGCAGGTCTGGTGATATCTACAAAATCTTAACACTCTAAGAGCCTGTGATCTAATCAGATGTTAATCACATCTATTTTCTCCAGTTAACTACCTGCTTATTCATCCCCTCCAACAATTTATCATTGTAGTTGGATGTAGTCTTCCTCCTTATCTTCATTGGATTTATGGCTCATTAAGATCCTTCTGGGAAATATTATATAATAAGTCAATAAATCAAGCCAAAACAATTAATTAATTAATGAACATATGCCAAACACTACACTAGGTTCTGGGGAAAAAAGGCGTAAATGAAACAGAGCCTCCGCTCAAGTTAGAAATAATAGACTTGCTTTGATCCCATGGACAGCTCACCTGGGGGAATATGAGATTTTAAGTTATGTCCAGGCTTCCACAACAAAAGGGAAATTACCCTCAGCTCCTATGCAAGCAATCAAAATAACTTACATTGGTACTTTATAGGCTCTATTTACCTTGAGAGAAAATTCAAAGGACTAGATTCAGATACCATAAATAGTCAAGATAATACTTTTCCCAGGGATCTTCATAAATTTTTTCAGTGTATTTTTTTAAAGTTTTCCTTGAAGGAAAAGCACTTTGTATTATTAGAGGGTCAATCCTGTTCCCTTAAACCTGCAGACTCCATAGAAAACATAGTACTAGATAAGGGGTGGGAGTTGTATGGGATATTCAGGGAAGACTAGCATCTCTGTTGTGAAGGCTTGCTGAGCTCTTTTCAAGACTGCTCATCTTCCTTTGGTGTCCACCTCTCACCCAACTGAAACAAGTGGCTTCAAGAAACCACACCCAAGTAAAACCATCTCAGCAAAAGGGCTAAACCAGGCTGAGGGTAACTAAAAGACCTCAAATTCATCAGCGAATGGGGGTGGTGGAGATGGTTACAATAAGCATATGAAGTCTTCCTCCAACAGAATGGACGGATGAGAACAATTCCTTCCAATGGACATGAAGATGGCAGAAATAGACACTGTGAAGTGCTTAGTGCTTGGGTTGATGTTGAAAAGTCCAAAATCAGTCTCTGTATCCAAGGCCATTGCCAATCATCCTGACTTTTGTCTTGCCCCTGGACTTAAATGACTCTTGAAGAGAGTATGAGACTAATGACCTTGTGCATCTCTGCCACACTTAAATTCAATTTACAAGTAAAGACATCACTCCATGATGTCACTGGTTCTTGAAAATGAAAACAAAGCAATTAGTTAAGGGTAGGTTCTCACTTTATTCTTCCTCATCAGGCCTCTGTTTCTATTTTTGTTGATTCTTGCCTCTATCTCTTTGTTCAATATATCTTCCTCAGGATTTACTATAGTATGACTTGTCCAGTAACTTGATATCATATCATCTTTGGAAACTCCCCTGTGTCATTTCTAAGCTCTGACCAGCAAATTCATCCATTTGTGCAGCAATTATTCTGTTCCTCTATGCCCTCAATTTACCCTTTTATTGACTCATGTTCCTAGAACCATCAACCCATCCTCACCACTTTACCACTGCCTCTGTTTACCATAGCTTTTGAAACCATATATAGCACTTCCTTTTTTGTGACTGAGTTCCCTGGAGGAGACATATCGATATTGTAAAGGGTGAAATTATGGTTGGACAGAATATTTAATAAGATGGTCACCAGGAATTTAACTAATTAATTACAAATGATTTTTTAGCATTTTATTTATAAAATAGACAGAAAGAGTGAAAATAGAGAAATGAGAAGAGGGCAGAGTAAGAGATCTAACTTAAGAGCTAGAGTATGTACTCAAGCCCTGGCTTACTCCAGCAAGGCTCGTGTAGCCCCAGCATGAAGGCCTAAGGGTCAGTTAACAAGGGTTTTAGCCAAGAGGCCTCCTCTAGATGAGGGGCCCCTCCGGAGGCTAGTACCTCCAGGAAAAAGCTAAGGAAGGGAGTAGCCCTTTTACTCACCCACATAGTAGATTTAAGGAGAAATATAAAGCAGTCTAAGGTCCTCAGCCAGAACTCCTCCAGGGTCTAGTTCAAGGAAAAAGATCTTTTTCACAGTAGGTTCTTACAATTTATAAAGACCATTACTTTCATCACTTCCTGTGCCTTCCTCCCATTTTACATGTACCAATTACAACTAAAGCTTTGCTTAAGACTACCCAGAGGGCAGTCAGTCAATTCTGATTCATCACCCACTATTACACACATGGATCATAGATGTCCTCAAGTTGATGATAAGTGGAGTCTGTATTCTTTTGGTGATTAATCTAAAAATGGGCAGGGTAGAGTTAATCCCATCTTCACAATATGCACACATTTCTTCCAGAAATAGAGTCTTCTATTTGGGTATAGCCCCTCTCTTATCATCATCTGTCTTAATTCTGGTTTCCCTTATTTGCTATATTCCAGTCCTTCTTTAAAGGACAAATGAAAAGATAGAGATAAATTGTATGAATTAGCTAGGAATCAATAGATCATGATCCAATATTATATACCAAACTGCAAGACAAGTTAAAATTTTGTGGAAAGTACATCTTATACTCCATAGACATCAATACTACAGTGAAGACAGCTTCCATGTTAAGCTTTAAAACAAGAAATTTATTTTGATAAGGTAATCTCAAAGAGGTCCTTACCATACTTTACATGATGTACATTTTCCCTCCTTTTTTTGGTTTGTTTTTGCCTGATATGTATCAGGTAAAATAATATTATCTTCTAAAGCATAAATTTTCTAGTTTCTGCAGTTTCAAAACATCTTCTTTAAAGTTGTTGTTTAATCACTGTTCAGTCATATTCAATTCTTCATAATGTTTTTTGGAGGGTTTTTCATGTCAAAGTGTTATGAAAAAATATTATTACTCTTGGAGATTTTATACTAAATTTACAAGCATTTATTAGTAAAGAGAAACAAAGAGAAAAGATTTCTAGCCTTTCCAACTTAAAGTAAGTTCATAGCCAATTACTTCAGCTATTTTAGGTCCTAGATTCTCCATGGGCCCTGGTCCTGGGCCTCTAAGAGGCCAGTTACCCACATGGTCAGGCCAGACAAATTAAAGCCAGCCAAAAAGCAGGTTTGAAATCAAGAAGGGACAGGGGCCCAAGAGACTGAGTTCCCAGATTCCGAGCCCTATGCGTTTTCTTCACCCAGCTTGCCAGAGATGGCTTCCATAGATAAGCCAGGATAACTGGAAAGAGAAGAGTCCTTTCAGAAATCCAAAGGAATGGCAGAGATCCAGGAGTGTGCTTCACAGGCTAACTTTTCAAGCTCAGTCTAAACCATCTCCCAGGAGCCTTCCATTGGCCCAAGGTTTCACCTCAGTCCCTATACATCAAATCCCCTGAATTCCATGACTTCTGCTGGTCAGGAATCTCACCTGCCACACTGACAAATTAAAACACACAATTTTGTAACTTCTATGGCTTTTTTTCACTGTAGAGTGAGCACATTGTCAAGGGCTGATTTTTTTATTCTAAGGAAGGACATTTAAAAGTTTGCTGATAAATATTATATTGCTTTAGTGAGAAACCAAAGATAGGAAGGTGATTGTGGTGAGGAGGAAGTTATATGTCAGTCAGTGACAGGATGGTGAAAACTGAGGTGTGTAAATAATTTAATTACTTAATTTCAGATAGATATTGATCTAAATAAACATTTAGAGAAAGTGACAGGAAGAGAGAGAGCTCTCTCTTCAAAGGTTTTCTTTTTCTTTTCTCTAAGAATATACAAAAATATTTATAGTTAGAAGGTGGGATCAAATCCGGTCCCAAACATCCCCCCAGCCATATGACCCTGAGCAAATCACTTAATTCCATTTGCCTAGACCTTTGCCCTTCTGTTTTAGAGTTGTAACTGTGAAAAGGGAATTACTCTCCTTTGTTTTCTTTGATGTAATTAATCAGCATTTGTCAGTGAGATGTGCAAGGACAGACACACCCTCAGAGATAGGAAGTTGAAACCAAAGAGACAAGAAATTGATCCCATAAGCACTGCCTCCCTAGGCGGTGCCAAGCAAATCAAGGAACTATGATTGGTTCCTGAGATGTGACATAGGAGAACTAATGGGTGGAGAAAACTGTTTATAAGGGAAGACCCAGAAGAAAATAGGACTCTTGGATTTGGATTCCTGGGGTTGTGACTCAAGCTTACTCTCTGGCTCTGGTGACTCTGACTGGAGACATGCTTACTCTGGGGACTCTTGCTGAAGAGACTATACTGGACTTCTGACTGGAGATTAGAACCCTTTTGGGGATGAGCTTCACTTCATGGGAATGGCATTCAGGGTGGCAGGCTAGGCAACTTTCTACCTCCTTCTTACATTTCCTTCTCTTTACTATCACTACTTTGATTAAACCAAATTGTTAAAGCTACTAACAGACTCATGATTTAACTTTAATTCTTACAATTTGGTGACCTTTTTAGATTATTGCATAAATAAGACAAAAACATTATTTATTTTTTTCACAAAGGTTTTTTTTTTCAATTATTTTTCATTAGATACTTAGTAATCACAACCACCACCAAAAACATTTAAATAAATGCATAAAACAATTATGCACAAAACAAAAATTTCACATTATTTACAATTTCTTTTGAAATCTGGGAACTATATATGTGGCTAACATAAACATCTGCTTTAGATTTTTTTTTTGAATTTGTTTTTACTTTGATGTTGGCTTTTAATTTTCTTTTAATGTAATCATAGTATGTGTAATTTTCTTTTCTTCTCTTTTCATCTCTTCAAATAGTTCACTTATTTTCTTTTTATTTCCAATATTCATCATTTTTAATAATATATCTACTACATTAAAAAATCATAATCTATTCAGTCACTTCTCCCAATCATTTCCAGTTATTTTATCATTACAAACAAAACTTCCATGAATATTTTCATACATACATAGTTTTCTACTCTCTAAATAATACCCTTAGAGCCTAATCTGAGTAATAGGATACCCAGAACAATAAGCATGAAAAGCTTTACAGCTCTTAATGTATATTTCCATCTCATTTTCTAAAAAGCAACTCACAGCAGCTCTAGTAATGTAATATTAGTCCTGTTTCTCTTAGTTCCTTCCAACATTTAATTTGATCAACTTAACCAGTTTGATTCTTTGTTCTCAGGACAATATTTAACTAGACTGGTCCTTAGGCAGCAGTCACAATCTGTTGCCAGGACCATACTCTTTCTAAAACCAATTCCTTCCAGTTTGGTTACACCTAGTGAAATTTTTGTTCCAATGCCACAACCACTCAGAAATGCAGAATTCCCTACATAGTTTGATAAGTTTTTTTTTAA
>NC_058133.1:183568725-183593318 GCF_016433145.1 Gracilinanus agilis
CTTTTAGCGTGGAGGCTGCCAGATCCTGTGTGATCCTGATTGGGCTTCCTTGATATTTGAATTGTCTCTTTCTGGCTTCTTGTAAGATTTTTTCTTTTGCTTGAAAGCTCTTGAATTTGGCAATTATATTTCTGGCCGTTTTCTTATCTGGATCGAATGTCATGGGTGTTCTATGAATCCTTTCAATGTCTATATTGCCCTCTAGTTGTAGGACTTCAGGGCAATTTTGCTGAATAATTTCTTTTAGTATGGAGTCCAGGTTTCTATTAATTTCTAGTTTTTCTGGAAGACCAATTATTCTCAAATTGTCTCTTCTAGACCGGTTTTCTTGGTCTGTCACTCTCTCATTGAGATATTTCATATTTCCTTCTGTTTTTTCATTCTTTTGACTTTGTTTTATTTGTTCTTGTTGTCTTGAGAGATCATTAGCTTATAATTGCTCAATTCTAGCCTTTAGGGACTGGTTTTCGGCTCTAAACTTTTCGTTTTCAGCTATGATCTTTTCAATCTGGTCATTTCTGGTGTTCAATTTGCTTATCAGTTCATTTGATTTCTGAGCCTCACTTTCTAATTGCAAGCTTCTACCTTTTAAACTGTTATTTTCTTGCCAGATCTCTTCCATCTTCCTCAGAATCTCAGTTTTGAACTCTTCCATATCTTGTGAGGAGTTTTCCTTATTTCAGGAGGGTCCGGATGCTTGTTTGTTCTCCTCCTCTGTTTGCTCAGTTGTCTGGATTTTCTCTGTGTTAAAGTTGTCGAGTGTTAAAGACTTCTTTTTCTGGTTGTTTATCTTTCTCTTCTGAACTTCTTGAGTCTGGGTAGCCATCATTAGCCCAGCAGCTTCTCAGCTTTATCCTCACACTTGGGGTCTGTCCGCGGTCTTTTGGCACCTGAGGTCTGAGGTCTGGTTTTTTCCAAGGTCAAACCCCCTAGTGGACTCCCTTGCTTGATCCTCTGCTGGAGGTTCCTTTACAAGTCTCAGGGCGCTCCTTCCACAGTCATATACCTGTGTGCACTGGTTCCCCACTCAGGGTTTCAGAGCTTTAGCTCGTGGCTGTGTCTGCCTCCACCCACGCCTCTGCCGTGCCTGCGCTTTGCTCCCGTGTTCAGAGTTCGCATGAGTTCTTTGGCTTTTTGGGGTCCCAAATCTTGTTGCTCTCAGGAACAGGCCCTGGAGCTGCCAATGACTCGATGGGTGCCCCAAACTTGCTCTATTTCTTTTTAGCTGGTTTCGGCACTATAGGTGTTGTGTGTGGAGTGGGTGGGGTTGGGGTGGTTGCTCAGCCCGGGATTTAGTGAGAGCTGTTTTACCCCTTTATAGCATGGAAATGTCCCGATTCCATGTACCTTCCATGCTGCACCCTGTTGTGGGGTTCCTCTGTTCGTCTGGACTTGTTTTTATGTCCCCTTGAGGAGTCTTGTGTGTTTCGGTCAGGAGAGGTTAAGAGCTGCTTTTTACTCTGCCGCCATCATAACCTGGAACCAGAACCCATAGTTTGATAAGTTTTAAAGTAGGACTTTTACAGGATATTTACACTCTCTAAAACACTGTTGTCCTACAATAAACTACATTGGGATTATGTGTGTACTCATGCTTAAATATACTACTAGCTTCATGCAGAAGGGTAGGGGCTTTCCAGGTATCTATCATATTTAACTTATGAAAGGTTCTATTCATCTCCTTGACTTCTTATGTATTTTGGGGTTAGATATATCTAGTTCTGAGAGGGGTAAAGGTTAGTAAATGGGGTTCAGTGACTTGCCCACAGTCATATAGCTAGGAAGTGTCTAAGGCCAGATTTGAACCAAAGACCTTCTGTATCTAAGCCTGGCATTCTATTTTCTGAACCACCTAGCTTCCCCCATGAGCCCTTCTTTTTAAATACAGTGACTCAAGACAACCATAAACATTGCTTAAGTTCAGCTAGGAAATTATTAACTAAAGGAAATTGATGTAGAATATTACTGTTAATATAGATTAGTAGTAGCTAGAAGTTTTAGCATGAAGGCATGTCCAAATAAAAATTAGAGGAAAAGAGAAAACTTAGACTTTCTTTGGATTATTAAAAATACACTAAGTCAAAATAATTTGTGATATTATTTATAGCCATTATCAAAACAAGCCACCTATACCTAAAGAGCAAAATTTGTGCATTATATATTTAGTGAAGTTCAAAAGAAGGGAAATAATGTTCTAATATTTGGGGCAGCTTTTATTAAAAGAAATGTAGTTAGAGTATGTTTACCTTTACAGATGGAATATTTTAAGTCACAATGATGAAAAGAAACAAAGCTCTATAAAAAGCATTACAGGAGAATCAATTTTCTGCCTGAATGTCTTGGATTTTGGTTAGTGCAGCATGTCAATAAAAACATACCTGCCTCTCAAAGGATTTTCTTTTTTATAATAATGGACCACAAATCTATGTGAAAGGCTTATACTGAATGAGAAAAACAACAACAACAACAACAAAAAACCAAAAACGTTTTCTAGGTTTGGCTGTTACCAGTTTTAGAACTTTCGAAAATGATTCTGTCTCTAATTACTCTGAAATAGAGGTAATTACAGATTAGAGTTTAATTTTTATATGAGCATTTCACACTTTTGTTTTGACCTTGGAAGGTCCATCACAGTTTTGTGGATAGAAATTTGGGAGAATGAGGGCTATAATTCAGGGGATCCTCCTCTTAAGGCTTAACTCTGTTTTGCTTTGTTTTTGTTTTTGTTTTCTGTGACCTTTCTTAGGATTGTCACAAGTGGGTGATTTATAGCTACATCAGATGGTGGAGAAAAATACCAGGTAAAAAGATAGTAGTTTCATTCTCCACTTGGCCTGAGGGGAAGAGAAATAGGGGTCATTAACATAACATGCAAAAGTAACTACAGCACTTTTAGACAGAGATGTGAAAAGATCTCTTTCTTCTAATCAATATCAAGTACTGATTTTTCTGGTTACCAGATTTTGCAGCAGTAACCAGGAAAAATGCATAAACCAACTGTATGAGTTAGTAAAAACTAATAGAAAATGAAGGAATACACCTCTGATCTCTATATTCTGATTTATAGTATTTTTTAAATGATCTTAAATGGTAGTACCAAAGAACCAATGACTTCCAGAATTCATAGTTAAAAAAGAAATAAAAGTCTTATGATGGCATAAGACTTTTGACTTAATGGAAATAATTGAAAGACTTTTGATTTAAAGTCAAAATCCCCCAGTTTAAGTTCTAGATCCCAAAGTTACTGAGTCTAAAAGCTTAGGAAAATTCCTTAATCTTTTTTTTAATATTTATTTTGAACTGCCCATATCAATTTTTGTAAGGCAAGTGCTTTATGAAATTTTAAATAATGACTATAATGATCTCAAACAATAATAAATAATATTTATATAGTACTTTAAGTTTATATAATTCATTACTAGTACTAGAAGGAACCTTTGGACAATTTATTAGAACTGATGGAACAAGGCTCAGTGGAACTCAAATGTGATGAAGCACAAGCAGAGAGGGAAAAAGCACAGAAAGCTTTGTCCAGCCTCAGCAGGATAAGAGCAGGAACCAATGCAATACAAAATAAGCAGCATCAGGAGGAAAGTGGTCCAACAAGGTCCAGTCTTGGCTGGTGTAGGAAGAACCCAAATCAAACCAGCTAAACTAAATAGCTCCAATATTCATTAGAGCAGGCCAAATAGAGTTACCCCTGCAGATTGATCAACATGAAAATGAGACAGTTGAGCCAATCCCAGGCAGAGTATAAGTATGGGACAGTAATCTTTCTATCCAAAGAATGAAACAAAGCTTTAGCATATAGACAAAATCAAGGGGAAAAAACACAAAAGATAGAGAAAAAGCTTGAAACTAGAAAAAATATTTCCACCAGACAGATGACCAAAATACAATTCTGAAATTTTGAAAATGTTATTTAATCAATAAATTTTGGATATTTTCCATGGTTACAAGATTCATGTTCTTTCTCTCTCCTCCCCCCACCCCTTCCCATATCCAACACACAATTCTACTGGATTTTACATGTATCATTGAACAAGACCTATTTCTATACTATTGATATTTGCACTAGGGTGATCATTTAGTCAATATCCCCAATCATTTCCCCATCAACACATATGATAAAGGAATTGTTTTTCTTCTGTGCTTTCACTCCCAGAGTTCTTCCACTGAATGGGGATAATGTTCTTTCCCATAAGCCCCTCTGAGTCATTCTGAATCATTGCATTGCTGCTAGTAGTGAAGTCCCTTACATTGGATTGTACCACAGTGTAACAGCCTCTGTGTGTATGGTTTTCCTGGTTCTGCTCCTTTCACTCTGCATCAGTTCCCAGAGGTCATTCCAGTTCAAATGGAATTCCTCCAGTTCATTATTCCTTTGAGCACGATAGTATTCTATCATCATCAGATACCACAATTTATTCAGCCATTCCCCAATTGAAGGGCATCCCCTCATTTTCCAGTTTTTTGCCTCCACAAAGAGTGCAGCTAGAAATATTTTTGTACAAGTCTTTTTCCCTATGATCTCTTTGGGGTACAAACCCAGCAGTGGTGTGGCTTGGGCAAAAGGTAGACAGTCTTTTAAAGCCCTTTGGGCACAGTTCCAAATTGCCATCCAGAATGGTTGGATCAATTCACAACTCCACCAGCAAAGAATTAAAGTCCCAATTTTGCCACATCCCCTCCAACATTCATTACATTCCTTTGCTGTCATTTTAGCCACTCTGCTAGGTGTGAGGTAGTACGTTAAAATTGTTTTGATTTGCTTTTTTCTAATTACAAGATATTTAGAACAATTTTTCATGTGTTTATTGATAGTTTTGATTTCTTTATCTGTAAATTGCCTATTTCTTTTTGTCCTTATTTATTTTTCTCCACATATCTATTAACTCTAATTTTTCTAAAGATTTCATTCACATCTCTTACCTCTTTCTTATTTATTTTTTGGTTCGATTTATCTAGATGTGGTAGAGGATGGTTTAGTTCTCCTACTAGTATAGTTCTATTATCTACTTCCTCCTTGAGATCCACCAATTTCTCCTTTATAAATTTGGATGCTATACCATTTGGTGCATACATGCTGATTATCGATATTTCCTCATTGTCTATACTGCCTTTTATCAGGATGTAATTATCTTTGATATTTCTTTTCATCGGAACTATTTTTACTTTGGCTTTTTCAGATGTCATGAATGTAACTCCTGCTGTCTTTTTCCCTGTTGAGATCCAATAGATATTGCTCCAGCCTTTTACTTTTACCCTATGTGTGTCTATCTGCCTCATGTGAGTTTTTTGTAGACAAAATATGGTAGGATTTGGGTCTTTAATCCATTTTGCTATTTGTTTTCATTTTATGGGAGAGTTCATCCCATTAACATTCAAAGTTTGATTGTCATCTGTGTATTCCCCAATATTTTTAGTTCTTCTCCTTGTTCTTCCCTTTATTCTTTTGCTATTTCCTTTTAAACCGGTGGTTTGTTTTTAATCAGACTCCTTATTCCCCACTCTCAGTTTAGTTCCCCTTCCAGCCCCTCTCTTCCCATATCCCTCTTATTGTTTTTTAGGGTTTTTTGAATTTCCTCCCCACTCTCTTTCCCTCCCTTTTTGAACTCCCCACCTCACTACTGACCTTGGTTTTCCCCTTCTGACTTTCCACCTAGGCTAAGATAGAATTCAATATCCCAGTGGATCTAACTGCTCTTCCTTCTTAGAGTTGATTACACTGTAAGGTTTAAGTATTTCCTATTAATGCTCTCTTCCTCTCCTTATAATAATATTCATCCCCTCCCCTTCCCATGTGCCTCTTTGTGTGATTATTCTATTTTTCTTATTCCTTCAAGTTTACAGTTGCCATCTTCTATTCCCGCATAACTTTTCTTTTCTTTGCTTATTGTCTTAGACCAGTGATGAGCAAACTTTTTAAAGAGGGGGCCAAGGGAAAGGAAATGCTAATCTGTCAGACTGTTTCTAAGGCAACTCTTTTGAAGTTTCGTTGTATTGTATCCTACTTATTGTATTCATCAGATTAGGAATAATGTCACATGGCTGGATAGAATATTTCAGGGGGTTACATCTGGCCCACGAGCCATATTTTGTCCATCACTATCTTAGAGCATTTAGACCATTTAGTACCCTGTAGTTTTCCCTATGAATAATTCTTCTAATTACTATAATAGTGAGTACAATTTTTGAGATACACATGCCATATTTCCATATAGGTATACATGTAATTTGATCTTATTGAAGCCCTTAAAGAGGCAAATTAAATGATTTTTTCTTTCCCCTCTTTTTATTATTTACCTTTTCGTGTGTCTCTTGATTTTTGTGGTTGGATATCAAACTTTCTACTTATTTCTGCTCTTTTCTTTACAAATATTTGGAAATCTTCTATTTTGTTGAATGTCCATACTTTCCCCTGAAAGTATATAGTCAGTTTTGATGGGTAGGTGATCCTTAGTCATTGATCCAATTCTCTTGCCTTTCTGAATATCATATTCCAAGCCTTGCAGTCTTTTACTGTGGAGGCTGCCAGATCCTGTATAATCCTGATTGGTGGTCCTTGATATCTGAATTGTCCCTTTCTGGCTTCTTTTAGAATATTCTCCTTAGCTTTGAAACTTTTGAATTAGGTAGTTATAATCCTGGGGGTTGTTTTTTGAGGATTTAGTGTAGAGGGTGATCTATGAATTCTTTCAATGTCTATTTTGCCCTCTTGTTTAAGAACATCAGGGCAGTTTTCTTGGATAATTTCTTGTAGTATAATATCCAGGTTCCTGTTGATTTCCCAGTTTTCTGGCAGACCAATGATTCTCAAATTGTCTCTTCTAGACCTCTTTTCAACATATTAATTTTCTCATTGAGATATTTCATGTTTACTTCTATTTTGTCAGTCTTTTGACTTTGCTTTATTAATTCTTCCTGTCTCGTGAGATCATTGGCTTCTCCTTGCCCAATTCTTCTCTTTAAAAACTGGATTTCTGCTATAATCTTTTGATTTTCCTCTTCTGTTTGGTCTATCCTGCTTTTCATGGCTTCTAGCAAGTCATTTCTAGTCTTCAATTTGCTTATTATTTCATTTGATTTCTGGACCTCAATTTCCATGTGCGGAATTTTGTCTTACAAACTCTTATTTTCTTTTTAAACTATTTCCTACTTTACTTGCCCAATCTCTTCCACCTTTCTCATGATCTAAGATTTGAACTCTTCAAGAGCTTGTGACCAATTTCCATTTTGGGGGAAAAGTTTGGATGTGTTTACTTGTTTGTCCTCCTCTGCTGTCCTCTCTGTGTTCCGTATTTTTTATCCAAGGTTAGTACCTTTTTCTTGTTCTTTCTGGTGGTTATTTCCTGGTTATTGCTTGCCATTCACTATGCTGATTTTCCTTCTCATCCAGAAGTCTGAGGGTGGAGGGCTGGCTCTCAGCGTACGGAGTTATAGAGCAGTTTTTGCCTGAGGCTACTTTTTGAGTAGTCTCTGAGCTGCTTCTGTCTGTTGCCCCACTCAGCTCTATCTCCATGCCCAAGGTTCATGCTCTTTAGCCTCCTGGGGTCTCAGGTCTACCTGCTTTCAGGAGTAGGTCCCTGGTGCTCTTAGTCAGCTGCCAAGACTCTAGAGATTGCCACACACTAGTTGTAATTCTGGCACACTGGCTCTGAATCTGGTACTGTAGGTGGGGTGGAGGACGGTTGATCAGCTCTCAATTTGATGGGATCTATTTCACCACCTTATAGCATGGAAATGCCCAAATCCCGCATATCTTAGATGTTTCCCCCCCTATTGTGGAGTCTGTTCATTAATATGGATTTTTTTGTCCTTTTGAGGTGTCATGTATTGGCTGGTGGTGAGGAGAGTAAGATTCTAGCTTCTACTCTGCAGCCATCTTAACCTAGAAATCTCAAATGAAAATTTGAAAGAATATTAAGAATGAATTCCTGAAAGAGTTAAAAAATAGAAAAACAATAGTAAAAACAGAAGAAAAAATAGAAAAGAAAAGGAAGGAAAAAATCAGTAGCTTACAACAAAACTTTATTGAAGAAAAGTTTTCCAAAAAAAGAAATTCAATACATTAACAGGAAAATAACTTCATAAGAAATAAAGTACAAACCCTAAAAGAAGAAAATGAAATGGATCCCTAAAAATTAGATTTGGACAAATGGAAGCTAAGGACTTCGTGAGATAGCAGGACACAATAAAATAAAATAAAATAATTATTTTATTAAATAGAAGATAATTCAAAATATCTCACTGTAAAAACAACTGACCTGGGAAATAGTTTCAAGAGAGCTAATCTGAGAATTATTGGATTACCAGAAAGTCATTTTGAAAAAAATGAACCTGGACACTTATTGAAATAAATTATCAGCAAAAAATTGCCCTGATGTTCTTGAACAAAAAAGAAGAAAGAAATTGAAAAAATCCACTTATTATCTCCTGAAAGAAATCACAAATTTAAAAAAATCCCAGTATTATTATAGCCAAATTTCAGGAATCTCAAATCAAAGAAAATGGAAAATAATAAGTGTTGGAAGGGGAGTAGAAAAATCAGTACCCTAACACACTGCTGGTAGAAGTATGTACTGATATACTCATTTTAGAGAGCAATCTGGAATCATGCCCAAAAGGGCCAAAAAACTGTGTATACCCTTTTACCCAGTAATCCTACTATTAAATACATAGGGATTAAAAATAGGAAGGAAAGATCTTATCTGTAGAAAAATATTTATAAGAACTCTTTTTGTGGTGGCAGAGAACTGGATATTGAAGGGATATCCATATGAGGAATGATTAACAAGTTGCAGTATATGCTCGTAAAGGAATACTGTTGTACCATAAGAAACAAAAAACAGGATTACAAAAATATATGGTGAAAGACTGATATAAAGGGATGCAAAATGAAGGGAACTGAGCCAGAAGAATGTTCTACATAGTAACAATAATGTATGATGATCACCTGAGAATAATTTAATTATTATCAACAAGGTAAGGGTCTGAGGCAACTCAGACATGCCACAAAAATGATATTCATTACCATAGAAGTAATAGTTGGAGTTTGATTTCAAGTTTAAACATATTTTTTACTTCATTTCCTCAATGGGCATTTCTCTTGTGTAGTCATTGAGTGTCTTCTTTCACAACACAAAGAATATGGAAATATGTATTGTATGATAACGTACTTACAACCTATATCATATTTCCTGCCTTCTTGGGGAGGATTGAGAGGTGGAAAAGAGAGAGAGAGCATTGATTGCAAAATTTCAGAAAACAAATATCTTTTTAAATTGTATTGACATATAATCTGGAAAAAAACACAAACTGGCTTGCTAAATCCAAAGTTTCCTGTGTGTTTGAGAATATATTAGCAGGGGTTTGACTCTTGGAGACAAGGGTGGAACTGGAGTGAGTTCTATATTTGAAGAGAGTAGGAATAGAAGAATAAAATAAGAGTATCTGAGCACCTTTCTATGGGAATTTTATGGATTTAGAGAAACATGTATGTAGTCAGAAGCCGACAAGTCCCAAGAGCAGGCATTAACAGATATCACATTTCTTTTGGATTTCCCAGAGTATGTTCTTGTATCCTATCCATCTACTTAGAATATCCCTATTGAGTGCAGTAAAAAATATATACAATGTTCTCTAGTGTGTACAGGAGAATAAGTCTATTAGTGATCTGTATTAACTTCCTTCTGTCCCTGGTCTGCATTAAAAAATGATTTATGGTTAAAATTGAAATACATAATTAACCTAATTTGAGTAATCTGTGATAAATGTTATTACAGAACTCTGTTTCAAATTAAATAAAATTAAATGCTGATAAAAAATTTACTATCTTTCAGTCACCAAAATGAGGCCAGGATAGAATCCAAGGTGCTGTGTAGAACCTATTAGTTAAAAAATGAAAGATTCTGAAACTTTTTGCACAATTAATTTTACTCCTTTAAATTTGTACTTTGCCTATATATTGCCTATTATATTTAATTAAAATTTTATTACAATATTTAAATGAGGTTTAGAATAATGATAAGAAGACAGCAATTTGAATTCAGTTTTGATCTACAATATTTCTTTCCCTTTCCAGAACACAATCGTACTGCACTTAATATCTATTAGATGGCAGGTACTTATACCCAGGAGATAGTAAAGCTGCCAATACCATCACTGAGTGACAATAGAAATAAGGATTCCAAATCTCAAATAATGCATTTCAAAAGGGTTTGATTTAAAGGATTACTGTTTCTCTTTTCAATATTTTCCTGTTAAGTATTTCATGTGTTAGAGTCATGAGAAAAAATGGTCTATTGTATTAAATGTCTTGGTCAAAAGGGGTCAGAATGTAGCAAATATACAAATTGAGGGATATAGAGTACAGATAATAAAGCTCACCTGTAGAGAGGCCTAAGTATTTGACTTCAGGCTTATTCTTCTGTCAATTATAAGGTAAACTTTTAACTAGGAGGTATTCCTTGATCATGGATTTTCAGACAATAAAGTTCATTTAAAATATTTACTGGGTTCAAAAAACAGCCATTTAATAACACACTAATTTCATTACTTTTTGTCAGTATAAAATGTATTATCTTTGCAGCTTTGATAAATTTTGGAAGACTATGCCCATTTGTAAATGGAATTTATCTATCTATGTATCTATGTATCTGTCCCTTACCAGTCATTGAACACTATGTAACTATGGGTGAGAGAATACATGGGAGTAAAGTTGCACAGGATTGACCTGATGCAATGTTTCTGTGAGGGAAGAGTTGGGGATGGATAGGAGAGATATTATAAAAGCAGAAAGGGCATGATTTGACAATTGATTGGATATGTAGATTGAGATGAAGGAATCAAGCCTAACACTGACCTTCTGAACCAGAAAGATGCCATAATCAATATAATTCCGTTCCTTGAGCAGTGTGACCATTTTGTCACTAGACATTCTGTTCTCTCTTCTACTACATTGCTCATTACTTTAGAAATAGAAGAGGGTTTCACAAGACCTGGGATCATTTTGTACTTTTCTTTGTTTCATGGATTTTCATAAAAAAATCAAGTGGCCAGCCTATTAATGATAATATTCTCTATATTTGGCTAGATTGTTCCTCAGAAGACAGGTATTATCTCTTTCAAGGACCGTATTCAATTTCTGTACAAGATGGTAGAAATTTCCAGAGCCTTTTGGAACCCACAGTGTCCTCCATGACATAATAAAACATTAAAATCAGGATTTCCTAATTACCTTGGGCATAACAATGAATGACGACGACAATGATGAATACTCTAATAAAGAAAACAGAAATAACATTTTTAGGCAGATAGTTGATTTAAAAAAAAAGTTTCTCCAAGACATCTTCCGTTCTTATTGTTCTTGGCCTAATTTTATACAAAAGTTACTTTTCCTTGGAAAACAATTATAATTGTACATGATGGTTATAATAATTTTATGATTTATAAAATGTGAAGTAAAATAAATTTAACATATAACATGATTAATACATCATACTTGAAATATATGAGATATAAAGCAGAACAGGACATTGATCAACAAAGGACTGGGAATGGAGGAAAGGAGAGGAGAATGTTTTTTTCAATTTCCCTTTACTTTCAAGCCCATTTAAGGTACAGAAATTCTGAGTAGAAATTGATGATTTTGCAAAGCCTATCTTCAAAACAAACAAACAAACAAATAAACAAGTAAATAAATAAGCAAGCAAACAATTAAATAAATAAATGTTTTCTTAACTTATCCATTTCACAGCACGAAACAAAGTTAAGTTAAAAATATATTGAGATCAGATTTGCTTATTTTTATGGGTTCAAAAAATTGCACAATCATTGTAAGATGTTTTATTCTCTTTTTTATTCTGATATTTAAGAAAACTAACATTTAAGATTTTGATACTCAAGTGTCTTGGTGTTTTTATAGGGAATGAAAAATGGATTTTTCTGTTTTCATCATTTAATATAGATCTGAAATATTCAGTGTTATTAGTGCTAACTATAGAATTAGCAAATATCCTTTCAAGAGCCCCCACACAAAAGCAGACATTCTCTTTTTAGACCTTGGGTTCATTTGCATTTTTTTTAAACTGAAGAAACAAGGGCCAAGAATTGCCAGACTTCTTTTGATTGACAGTGAGGCATTCCTTTCCCTCCTCCAAATCTTGCTTTTTTGAGTTCCCTGTTACAGATTTATTTCCTGGAGATACCCACTTTAAATTCTCTTTGGAGACTTATTTCAGCTGCATAAAGAGCCTGCTACAGGAGCAAAATCAGGTCCAGGCTATAGAAATTATTTGGAAGGAGCTGGTGATTCCCAAGAGAAGAAAGTGATAGTTTAAAACCCTATTAGTAGAATCAGTGGACGCTGGAGAATTTAGACATAGCAGGAATTCAGGGTCTTTAATCCAATGAGGGGAAGTTCTACTCGAAAATACTCCAGAGGGCTACTAATAAACCCAAATCCATAGTTGGATTTTTTTCTTCCAGATCCCCATCTACTCTTGGCACTGTGGGATTAGCTAAATAAAAATTCTCTCAGTTTTTCTCTTCTCTTAGATTTCTACAGCATGAGGTAGATTCTGTTGTAAAATAGGGACTTTGCTTTCCAGGGAAATCACCTTTCCAAGCCAACTCCTTGAGAAAAGATCTGTAATGTAGACAGTGGAAAAATCATAAATTTCAGGCTACAGTATTTCCCTGAGCATTTCCCTTGGTTGGAAGGAAGAGTGTAATGGCTTCACACTGGTGCCAAGACTATGGGGATGAAATGATCTGTTTGACTGAATTGCCAAGGGCCAGTTTTGCATCTCCACCTTGTTAGTACTGATAGTAGAGATAACATTTTACTCATCTAAGGATCATCTCTAGGCAATTCCTCACTGGAATTTTCTGACTGCCTCTGCCCTTCACATCTTAAACCCTCCCCCCTCCCCAAACCTCTTTCTGCTGAATAAGCTGATTCATTTCTGCCATGGAATCATTTTATGAGAGGTTTACATCTTGACACCTGCTGAGTCATAACATCAAAATGTTTTTATTTTTTTTCTCTCCTGCTGATCCTGAGACAAATCAGGTAGCTTCTTTAGTAGTGTTATTGATTCTGCATTCATCACCCAATTCCCCTTGCATTATAGCAGCTTTTAGGACTAGTTAAAATTTCTAGGAGAATCAGTTAAAGATGGGCACACCTCAAGATATTAATGCAGTACTAGTAATTCTGTTATTTGAGGCTGCATGAGCAGTATTTGCCCCTTGCACCCCACTTTTCTTTTCTACCATGCTTTGATTGATTCCACAGGGTTTTTTCTTTTTTTTTTCCTTTTTTTTCTTTTGCCCCATTACAATTTGTATCTAAATTTTGTTTTATCCCAATAAGACATTGCCAGTCTAAATTCCCTACATTCATATGGACAAGCCAGTGGGACTTATGGCCCTGGTGCCTTGTAGACAAGCCAAATGTTTCAGGAGAGAAGGGGGTTTCTCACTGAGCCTTAACTTCCTAAACCCTGCCCCACTCTGGTCTGGAACTGCTCCAACTCTTTTAACAATCTTAAGAAAGCTCCTTGCTATTATTTTTTAAGTAATACTTTGTCCAAATAGCTATTCATTAACTTTGTATCCACTCCTAAAAGAATGTAGAATGCTGATGGACATTTCTTTGAACAAAGGATAACAGATAGCTGGTTTGACTAAAATAGCCAATACTGATTTGCTGATATTTTCACCATTCTATATGTGGACACATTTTATATTAACCTCTTATTTTTGAGTCAGAGAGGATGGTGGACCACATTTTCTGAAGTGCTATAAAATCTTATATTCAAAATTCTCTCTAAACTCGGTGTTCTTAACTATTTTTCTGAATCACGAACTCCTTTGGCAGTCTGGTAAAGCCTATGAACCCTTCTCTAAATAAAATTTTTCAAAGCATAAGATGAAATAAATAAGATGATAAAGGAAACCAATTATATTGAAAAAAAAGTATAAACTTTTCCCTACCTAAATTAATAAACTCCCTGAAAAATATACATAGACACCTTGGAAGTCCATTGACCCCAGGGTTAAGAACCTTTTATTTAAACTATGAGAAAAAAAAATTAGACCAGCATCACCACTTACATAAGACAAGTTTATGAAACCCTCAGACCCCCATGAATCACACTAGATATGACCAGTAGGTTTGTCTTAGACTGAACCACAAACCTTTAAGTATCCAAAGATCTCAGTCTAGATAGGACTGGTAGATATAATCTAATCTTAAGTATCCTTTTGTCTTAGAAGTTTCTCCCATTGTATCTAGGGCTTTCCTATGTCCTTCTTCCCTTGTCTTGATGTAAGCCAATCAGTTAGTTGTTCTTAATTTTCTTTAGTCTCCAAAGGGTATATAATATCTAGAGTTCTTTAGTTCAATGGAAATTTTCACAAGGAAATTCCTATGGTGGAGATTCCCATGGTAGAATTGCACTATTAGAGGTGCATTTTCCCAGAGACATTGTTCCCAGAGTCTCAGAGCCTAGCTTGGTGTGGTGATATGAGTTTGTATGCACATGTCTCTATGTTGTGGCCATCAGAATTCTCTCTCCCTTGTCCTGATTAAAGACTTGTTCTTTTTAACTACTTTTAGTGGTTCTGTGTTTTTCAAGGTCGCACATATGTCCCAAATTCCAATCTCCCCACACCCCTATCTTTTCTCTTTCTCTCTCTCTTCTTCCCTCCCTAGTTCCCTCCCTGTCTATCTTTCTGATTTTGTCTGTATGTCTCTTGAACAGAGATGTGATCTTTCAATTTAAAGTTTTTCATTCATATTCAAAATATTGTCTTAGACACTTGGAATACCAGACAAAAGAAAAAAAAACCAAAATCTCTCCTCAAGGAACTTATGTTCTACAAGGACATAAAATGTGTAACTAGATGAATCAGTAGTATATAAAGTTGTCAAAGAGTGGAGAGAAAGCTAGCAACTGACAGGGGATGGAAAAAGGCTTCCCATAGAAAGCAGTATCTAAGCTAGCTGTGCATTAAAAGAATCCAAGTGATCATGGAGGCAGAGGTGTATTC
The DNA here is from genome assembly GCF_016433145.1 of Gracilinanus agilis. NCBI lineage: Eukaryota > Metazoa > Chordata > Mammalia > Didelphimorphia > Didelphidae > Gracilinanus > Gracilinanus agilis. The sequence continues at coordinate 183,583,786 of NC_058133.1, forward strand.
CAGACATGCCTTCTAAACAGAGGTCAAGGGATGAACATATAAAATCTCCACTCCCTACTTTATTTATATTTTCATTCCACTGGGGATCATGAAAAGCTGAATCTTGATTAGAGTCTCAGGTGAAAGAAAAATGAAGTTCAATTTTGAACTCTGAAAACAGGCCTCAAGATTTTCAGGAGTTCGTATCCCCAAGGACCAGTGCTGCCAAATAAAAAAGGAGGGTTTTGAAAAGTAATGGAAGCAGTTTATTTGGGAAGTAATAAAGGGGATAGGAGAGCATGTGGGCCTGTAAATGTAGGCTCATCATCTGACACATGGCAAGCTGTGCTCAATCCTCAGGCCAGCAGAGCTCAGAAATATCATCAAACTTTGTTCTTTCGCCTCTATCCCTAAGCAGATTTGGGCTGCATTTGTTACTTTGATGTGACTACACCATGATGTTCTCTCTTCAAGTCCTGGGAGGATGATAGAAAGCTCTTGCTTTCCAAACTGCTCTGGATAGACATCTGAAGCAGCACATTATTTATGGGACTGAGGCATAGAAGAGCTCTGGGTCCTTTGGGTATGGAGGAGACATTTTAGAAAAGCAAAACAAAACATCTTTTTATATCTGGAATGGATAATACAACATAAATATTTGCTTTCTTGCTGTCATTCTATAAATCATATATGTTTGACTATAATTTAGCTCATGAAATTCTTTATAGTTAATAAGACCCTAGATTTCCATTATATCCTTTAGGGTCTTAAATAATTTACATTTACTAATAAAAAGCATCATAGTAAGGTAGGAAAAGTGCCATAGTTGATTACTTCCATTTTTTGTTGAGATCTTTTCACACTGATAATGATTCCAACTTATGGTTTCCTCCTCTTATTGTTAATTTTCTTCAAAACTTCCATTTGAGGAAATACCCACACCAGTTATGCCCATTTCAAATCTAGCTAATACCTATGCTTAACTACATAGACTACTTCTTTCACTTTATTTCCATCACTCTTCTGGCCCCTTTTCAGCTATCTTTTATGTTCTGTCTTCCTCCATTAAGATATAAGCTCCTTAAAACAGAAATTGTCTTTTTTTGCTTGTATTTAAATTCCAAATAGTTAGTAAAGTGCTGAACCCATAGTAAGCTTTAGACAAATAAATGTTTTATCTATCTATCTATCTATCTATCTATCTATCTATCTATCTATCTATCTATCTATCTATCCATCTATCTATCTATCTACATGCCTGTCATCTTTATTTCATTCTCTCCTTTTTCTTTTGCTTCCTTCCTTCCTTCCTTCTTTCCTTCCTTCCTTCCTATTTATTTATCATCTATCATGAAAATGAATACTAGACCTGGTTTTAAATCTTGACTCTGAAATTTAATAATATTATGACTTGGGGTATAACTTTCTGAACTGAAGAATCTTCTTTGTAAAATTAAGAAAATTTGACTAAATGGTATCTTAGATCTGTATGCATACATAATTCAAATTTATATGAAGTGATCTGGCCAGAGATCTCTAAGATCATATAGATGACTGTGTCTTCTGAGAACTAGTTGTTAAGTGCCCTGCCCATTGTTCCATCCTATTTCTGTTTTCCTTGGGAGGAAGAAGGGTAAGTAATACTGATAACCTCCAATCAATTGATTTGCTTTTAACCCAAATGATAAAATCTCAGAAAGTACAGGTCAGGTAACGTGGGGGAGGGGGAAAGGCTTTAAATTCTTTAACAAAATAAAAAGAAGGTTTTATTGTCTGTTATCCCTTAGAAAGGTGGTGGTGGGGGGGAACAATTTCTAAGACCAAAATAAGGAAGTAGACTATATCTTTTTGCTTGAACTTGAAATAGTCATATCCCTTTGTGGTCCTCAAACAATTGCTCTAAGTATAAAATAAAGATCAGTTCTGAGAAGTATGCCCTCTGGCAGAAGAAAAGAAAACTGGAAGAACAAGACAGATCTTTAGAGAGAATTACTCTGCTTCTCTTTAGCTTTTCTCTCCTCTATATTTAGCCCCCATAAATTGTATTGTTTTTCATCAGTAAAAAGAAGCTTCAACCAGCAGAAAGTAAGTCTATAGAAAAGAGTCAGGCTCTGTGGAATGTGACCTCTAGGTCTTAAGAAGAGAGCTGTTAAGCATTGAGGTACGGAAATGAGTGGACCCAGGGAGCTTAGCAGAGTGACTGGACCACTGGAGATATCATACCCAAGTCATGTAGCATGAAGACAACATGAGAAGGGAAAAGACATTACATTTCTGCTTTGCTGGAGGTTTGAGTTGCCTTGCCCATATGGGTTCTCTAATTGTATACTTCTCCATTAGTATATTCTAAATGTATGTTCATTCTTCCTCTTGACAGAATATATAGTTAGGAATGTGCTTCCATGCAAATGGTTTGTTAATTGTTCTTATAATTGGGTTCTAATCAATGCGTTTGTTTTGAGCAGATAGTGCCAATTAGCTAACTATTAAAGGTAAGCTTTCTACTGGGTGCCCATTACCTACAGTTTTTGAGGCATGAAGTAACATTTTTTGAGGCATAGAGTTTAATCAGTTTAGTTTATTAAATTTAAACTTTATTAAATTAAAGTAAAAATTTAGTTTATTAAATAATAGTTTAATCAGATATAGCTGTCTAGATAGGAAATCAACCTATTAGTACAAATTGGAGAGGGGAGAAAACCTCAAATGGCTGCTATATTTGACAATGAAATATTTGTACAGACAATGTATGTGAGATTACAATAGATTTATTCTAACATCGACTACTGACATGTTTTTCCCCCTTATATATGTTTGTACTTTATCTTCAGGAAATTAAGAAAGATGTAATTTGATAGAACAAAGGTCATCCTCAAAAGAAAATGGAAACTTATAGAATCACCCACATGAACAATTTAAAGCCAAACCAAAGACATTTATCCCACCATCTTCATCTGCTCAGGAAAGAATTAGGTCAAAACAGAAATTAAATAAACACTAGTCCAATCCAAAAAGTTCTTTGTCTGGAATGAGGGGCTGTGTCCAAAGACATTTCCTAGCCAAGTTGCAGTACCATCTTAATACACATTCAACAGCTACTCATTGATGGAAAACACACATGATTTGTTCTCAGAATTTTGGGATGTTTACTCTTTTATTAGTTAATAAATATTTATGAAATGCTGTGTGCCAGACACCACTAAGATTTTGGGGATACAAAGACCAAACATTCCCTGACTATAAGGAGATCATAATCTAATGGAAGAAGAAAAAAAAAGGAAGAGGAGGGAAAGAATAGGAAGGGGCACTCCAGAAGAGTATAAAGAGTGCAGCCTGGTGGTAAAAGAAGATCTTAGCTGCTATAGGAACCTTCTTAAGTCTGGAGGATCTCTTTACTCTCCATTTTCCATCCTCCCCAATCAGAGCAAAAGAAGAGCCCCAGAAGTACAAAGGTATTTAAGAGGTATGAGTTCTAGGGTCATATGATTTTTACACGACGAGTTCCCTGTGGGGCATAATGAAGCCTAGAAGGATGCTGCCAGGTGGAAAATATGCTGGCAGGGAATGAATGAAGTGACCTATAATAATAACTTATATACCTCACAGGAATGAGTTCCCTACCCCCATAATTATGGTCATGCAGTAATATGGTTTAGTAGGATGTTAAAAATGATTTTAGTTTAAGAATCTCTCCTTTCTCTCTGCCAGAGAAAACAAAACAAAACAAAACAAAATTAACACAAAACTAATCTAGTTTATTGACCACTAATATTGAAATCTACTGAAACCCATTTGAGTAGGACAGTTTAGGATGCACTCCAGGCAAAAATGTAAGGTCAAATCAGCACAGTAGCTGTCATTTCATTTCCCTTTTATATTTCCCTCTTTTTATTTGGCACCATTTCCAGAAGTCAGTAAGACTGTCTGTTTAGATCCCCAGATCCATCATACTAGTCTTTGGGTTCACAGTCAAGTGAACCCAATAACTCTTTTGATTCCCTAACTAGTTTTTCTCTGCATATTCTCCATCCTTTCCTTCTTGTTTCAAGTTGTTCATCCTACTCCCCCTAATTCTCCATGGACCTACTCTTTCTTTACCAATCTGATGACCTCATTTGTACTGATGGTAATAAATATGCTTTAAACATACATTTTAAAGAGCTGAGTAATGATGGGAAGTAGGGAAGATATTTGGGGGCATTAAAATTCTTTACCATTGTCTCATTATGATATGAGGGTGTCCATATAGGTGATACAGGAGGAGAGGAGCATCAGCTCTTCAAGTCAGTTCTCCAGAGTTCAAAAGACTGTAATCAGTGCCTTACTGATGCTCTTCCTGCCAATTGAAGGCTGCCTAAATTCAAAGAAGCCCTTTAGCAGGATCATTGTTATTCAATGTCTAACTAACTCTTCATAACCCCAAATTGAGGTTTTCTGGGCAAAGATACTGGAGTGGGTTGCCATTTCCTTCTCCAGCCCATTGTACAGATTAAGAAATTGAGTGATTAAGTGATTTGTCCAGATGAAAATGTCTTAACTTCATATCTGGCACTCTATCCACTGCGCCACATAGCTGACTCTTTGGCAGGGTTGGCTGGAGAGAAAGAATTTATTTTCAGCCATGCGATTCCTAAGAACCAAGTGCTAGAAAGGAAGAAATGTATATGTGCATAGGATATTGGAATCTGTGGGTTCAATTGTTACCCAGACCCCTCAAGCCCCACAAATATTATTTGAATATTCAATAATATAATTGAAACATTAAAAGATCTGAGAAGGGTAAGGGTTTACCCAGAAAATCCACCAGAAAACATATTTTGTAGTAGGGCACTTATTCTGCCTTTTTTTGGAAAGTAATGATAATTCATTCAAGTTAATGACTATTATTAATATAAAGAGAAACATGGAATCATATATCTAGAGCTGGATAGGACCTTAGAAGATATGAAGTCTAACTCCTTTTACTTATAAGGAAACTGAATCATAGTAAGGCTAGGTGTTTTGTCAAGAGTCATCCACCTACTTCCTGAAGCAGCAGCATAATCTCTTCCATGTCAAGGGGATTACAGGGATGGAGACCTCTCCAATATTGAAAATCCTGGAAAATCTTTTGGCCCTTCCTTCACACCAGGGAAGAAGTTTGAATCTTTTTATTTTTCTTTTATGAGGTATTTATAATGTCTTAAAGTAAATTTTGGGTTAAGTATGCATTTCTGAGTTTCCAAACTTTTTTTCTGTATTGTCTGCTGGCCTTTGTATGTTGTATGTAGCATCTGCAAAACTCCCCAACAATTTCCATTACATTTCTTATGCCAACCTGAGGGATATTGAAACTGAGAAAGTCACAATGTGGAAGGGATAACTGTATTTGAAACTGCACCTTCCTGACTGGGTGCACTGCCCTGTTGCCTATTCCATTCTGTTTTCTTATTAAATGATTTGTTCAAGATTATACAGGTAATAAGTTTCAGTCAGGCTCTCAACTCACAACTTTCTTATTTCAAGTCCATGCTCCATTCATACTCTATCCAATTCAGTATATCTTTTTGACAGTAGAACTCTATTTACTTACTCTCTGTAGTGTAACCATGCTTCCCAAATACAAGTAGATGATTTAAAAGGGCCTTGATTTCAGATTTATTTGCATTTTTTAAATCTTAATTTAATTTGTCAACTGAACCAGTAATTCAAGGGTGAAACTCGTTGTTATTTAGCCATTTCAGTCATGTCCTTGACAAAGATACTGGAATGGTTTGCCTTTTCCTTTTCCAGTTCATTTACAGATGAGTAACCTGAGGCTAACAGTGTTAAGTGACTTGCCCAGGGTCATGAAGCTAGTAAGTGTTAGACCAGGATTGAATTAATGAAAATGAGTCTTTCTGACTCTAGGCTCATGAACACTCTGTTCATTTTGCCATGTAGGTGCCTAGGAATTCAAAGGTCAATTTTATATAGTTTCAAAACTAGGATTCCTATTCAATTCTTCACTCATGTTTTTTATATCCTCCCTTTTTCCATACTCATATTAAAACCACCATTATTCTGGTTTTCATCGTCTCTTTTCTACCCCCATAAGAAAAAATTTTTAATTAAAAAAGTCTTTAAAAATTCTATCTTTTCCCAATTGCATGTAGATATACTCATTTTCTAACATTTTGTGATCCCTTCCATCCTTTCTCTCCTTTCTCTCAGAGATGGCAGGTAATATGATATAGCCTATATCTCCTCACCTCTTAACCTAAATAATTGAGATAACCTCCAAATTATTCCCCCCCACTTAAAATATCTCCCCATCTCTATTTGTTCTTGACATAGATGCCAAATTGACATAATTAAGTACAGTTCTATCTTTGTTATTCCTTTGCTCAAGAATCTTTGGTTCCCCACCTCACTCCACCATTGTCTTCTTATTAAAATATTCCTTTTGACATTTAAAGCCCTTCACAAGGAATTCAATCTATCTTTCCAGTATGATTATGTATTTCTTCCACTCTTCCTTTCTATGCAAAAGTCCAACTGCTAATATTTATACATGGCATTGTGTATCACTCATTTGGGTTTTTGCACAGACTGCCCCCCCCCAGACTTATAATTCTTGTTCTCACTTCTGTCCCTTGGATTCTCAAGAGTCACTCAAGGCTTACTTAAGTACCATTTTCCTCTCAGTTGTCAAATTGTGTTTTTTTGTATACACCCTTAAGTAGGCACTTATCAGTAAATGTGTTACTTTACATAGTAAAATATAATCTCCTTCAGAGAGGAAAGGGACTTTTTCACTTTTGTATTTGAATCCTCTACCCCAGTGATTCCCCAAGTGGGTGCCACTGCCCCCCGGTGGGTGCTGTAGTGATCCAGGGAGGCAGTGATGGCCACAGGTGCATTTATCTTTCCTATTAATTGCTATTAATATTAAAAAAAATAATTTCCAGGGGGCTAAGTAATATTTTTTCTGGAAAGGGGGCTGTAGGCCAAAAAAGTTTGGGAACCATTGCTCTACCCCTATTATAATAATATTGATAATAATGACAAAGCTAGCATTTATATAGCAATTTAAGTTTTATAAAGTGTTTTGCAAATATTATTTCCCTTCATCCTCAGAAAAATCCTGGGAGTTAGAAGCTATCATTATCCCCATTTTGCAGATAAGGAAACTGAGACAGAAGTTAGTAACTTGCCAATTCAAATCAATATTTTTTAAATCTTAATTTAATTTGTCAACTGAACCAGTAATTTAAGAGTGAAACTCTGTTGTTATTTAGCCATTTCAGTCATGTCCTTGACAAAGATACTGGAATGGTTTGCCTTTTCCTTTTCCAGTTCATTTACAGATGAGTAACCTGAGGCTAACAGTGTTAAGTGACTTGCCCAGGGTCATGAAGCTAGTAAGTGTTAGACCAGGAGTTCATGAAGCATTTACTATGTGTCAGGCATGGACTTAAGGTTCGGCTATACAAATAAGAAAAAGAAAGACAGTTTTTGTCCTCAAAAAATTTATGTACAATCTAATGAGGTGGGCATGAGCTTCACTAAAGGAATCTGAAAAGCAGAGGAGAAAGGGGCAAGGGTCCCCCAGGGTGTACCTGGTATGGGTATGTGTTGTTCTATGGAGTAGAAACCAAACAGAGCTGCTAATTAAAAATTGGAGAGTTATTTGGAAATTTATAAGCCCTCCATAAAGGAAGGCATAGTTGAGGAGTTTATTTCTCCACCTTCCAATTCTCAGGTCAAAGGAGAGAAGTGAGACTATATGAGACAGTGCTGAGTATCAAAAACTGAGTCAATGCAATTGGTGATGAGATTTCAGGTGATCAGTTTATCTGGAAGAGGTATGATATCCTGCAGCACTGCTGATGGAAAATGGATTCATACACCTAATAACTATCTGAGGCAGTATTTGAACTCCAGTCCTTCTTGATTATACGTCCAGTTCTCTTTCCACTGTACCCCTAGCAGCCCTAGCATCATCCCTAACATATTTGCTGTTTAGTCATGATTGACTCTTTGTGACCTCATACTGGAGAGGTTTGCCATTTGCTTCTCCAGTTAATTTTACAGATGAGGAAACTGAGGCAAACAGAGGTTAAGTGACTTGCCCATGGTTACACAGTTATTATGTATCTGTGGACAGATTTGAACTCATGTTTTCCAGACTCAAGCCTGAAGCTCTACCCACTGCACCACTTAGATATCCTCCCTAGCACATTTGAAGCATTTAATTAATGCTTATTGATTTATTGAAGAAAGAGGCATTTGACAGTTTGAGCAGTTACCTTTGGAATTAAAAACCAACTACACATGGTTTACAAATTGGATTACCTTCATTTAGGCCTTTATGTTAGCTCTGTTGATGTTTCCTTTATAACCACTAATAAGTGTCTTGAAGGTAATTTTGTGAGGCTCAAATAACTCCATGGATCAAATATTGAACCTGGTGTCAGAAGACCTGAGTTGAAATATGTCCTTGAACATTTATTATCTGTATGACCTTGGACAAAGCACAACTTCAGCTTGCCTTAGTCCTCAGGAGAGGGAAATGGCAAACTATTCGAGTCTTTTTGCCAAGAAAACCCCATGGGCAATACTGTTCACAGGGTTACAAAGAGTCAGACACAAGAGAAAGACTGACCAACAACAACAAGGCAACTCTATATTTTTTATTTTTATAAAGTTTTTTTTTGGGGGGGTGATACTAAGATACTAACAGTGTGCCCCTAGTTTCAAAGCTAGTATATGTCAGAGATAGGAACTGGACCTAAATCTTCCCAGCTCTAAAGGTCTTCTCTCTATATCAATATGAGTCTCAGGCTGGGCACTGTTGGGCAGTTAAGTGGTGCAGTGGAGAAAGTGCCAGGTCTGGAGTCAGGAAGACTCATCTTCCTCAGTTCAGATCCAGCCTTAGTCATTTACTAGTTGTGTGATGTTGGGCGAGTCACTTAACCCTGTTTGCTTCAGTTTCCTCATCTGTAAAATGAGCTGGAAAAAGGAAATAGAAAGCTGCTTCAGTATCTTTACCAAGAAAACCCAAAAGGGACTTATAAAGAGTCAGACAACTGAAAAAAAAAACCAGCAAAATAACAACAGATTGGTAGTGGAAATGATGATAATTATCCCACAATCAAACAGGCTACCTCTGAAGGCAGTAAATTCATCACTAGAAAACTTTGGGTAGAGGTTGGATGGACACTTGTCAAAGATATTATAGAGGGAATTCTTGTTTACATACAGGTAAGAGGAGAGGAACCCTGAAATCTGTTCTAACTGAAATTTTGTGGCTTTGTGTTCACTAAACCTTTCCTCCCACCAAAACTTTCTATGGTGCTAATTCCAATAGTGTCTTACCATATGAGAGAGAGAGAGAGAGAGAGAGAGAGAGAGAGAGAGAGAGAGAGAGAGAGAGAGAGAGAGAGAGAGAGAGAGAGATGTAATGCAGAAATGGGTAGCCATGGTTAAGGTCTCACCTATTCCTATAACATCATAAGTATCTTCCTAGGCCCCTCACTGCCCATAACAGAGAGAGAGCAAGAGAGAGAGAGAGAGAGAGAGAGAGAGAGAGA
>NC_058133.1:183593524-183636333 GCF_016433145.1 Gracilinanus agilis
AGAGAGAGAGAGAGAGAGAGAGAGAGAGAGAGAGAGAGAGAGAGAGAGAGAGAGAGAGAGTGTTCAGAGCTAAGGGGAAGAGACAGCATCCCTCTCACTAAGACAGGATAACCTAACAACCCAAACACCTTTGGGCTACTGAGCATCGTCATTAACTATAGATTAGATTTTTTTTTTTTAAAAGCACCTGAAGACAAGAATAAGTATGAAAACCTTGTCCTTTTATCCACAAGACCTTGATTCAATGCTAATCAGGAGAAACTTTGTGACCCAGGGAGAGTCTTATTTCCCCATACATCAGCAGGTTATCTTCACATTTATTTTCTGAAAATCAATGCTTGAGGGAAATGTCACACAAATAGATCTGAGATTTGGACACATGCCATCCAACACATTCTACCTCAGGAAGAAAAGTACGCCATGATGTTCTCTTAGGGTTTTCAGCACTGGGGAAAACAGTTGGTCCTGTTGGGATCATTCCTAAAGATGAATTTGAGAAAAAAGTCAGTTCCTGAAAATAGTTCACTAAACTCTGTCAATTTCACGGACAATCATGGCCAAAGGTGGCTGTGTTTACTGTAACTTCTTATTTTGAGGTGGTTTGATTCTTTCTCTGAGGATAAGGGCCTGCTTTTCTGTTTGATGTTTCCAATTATTAACCTTTATATTTTCACCCCAGGTCTCTGAAATTTAATTCACTGTGTTTCAAGGCAATGTGTGCTAGAGGTTTGGGGAAATCTGAAGCCTCCTTCCCTGAATGGTTTCAACTTTTGATACTGATTCTCTGCTGGAGATTTTTAGACACATGTTTATACATTTAAATGTGGCCTTCCTCAAGGCTTCTTTGATTATTGGTTGTCTCCTCCCCCCTTCTTTTCCCTGAAGGGACACTGCATAGTCCTTTTAATGTATTTACGGGATAATGAGCTTATGGGAATCCTGCTATAAATAAGCTTAAAGACTAAATGTAAAAATGGGGAGAGTATAGAATCATCATGTATAATTCAGAGCCAGTATGGCATTTTGCAAGTTCTCTGCTCTAGAGAAGGGTTGCATAAAATGTTAATGCAGATTTTGGCAACACAAAAGCCATCTTGAATAACTTCTTCTGTTTCTGAGCATATATTGCTCAGAATATCAGATTTCCCAAATGTAGGATTACATTTCTAAGTCAAAAGCTATAGGGAAGACTTTTTCAGCTGTATCAATGACCTGAAGAAAGTCACATTTGTTATGTACATTTAATTCATTTCAATACTTTTTACATACCTACTGTGCATGAGGCAATAAAGACCAAAAGAGAAAAAAAATATCTCCACCAATGAGGATTTTATGTTCCACATAACCACATGTCCAGAGATGTCTATGGTAGGAAGAATGGGAATGTGGTGAAAAGGAAAGCATCACATTTTCTTAACATGTCTCAGAAGCCTGCGAAAAATCTCTTTACTTAAAAACCCAGTATGTGGGCAGCAATCCTGATGTTTTTTAAACACATTTGGGCATATGTTAAATATATATATGTGTGTGTGTATATATGCCATATTACACAAACATATATATCTTTTTTCTTTGATTGTACAAAGGTCTGCTTTTGTTATTTAAATACATATATTTGGAATATATTATATAGTATAAAATATATAAAATTAAATGTATATAGTATATATTTAAGAACAGAATCAGAAGCCTTTGCATAATCTATGACAAAATATTATATATGTTATATATAATGTAATGTATATAAAAGAAAGAACATGTAAAGCATATTTTTATTGTTAGGACATTATTCTTAAAAATTTCCTCTTCGGGGCAGCTGGGTAGCTCAGTGGAGTGAGAGTCAGGCCTAGAGACAGGAGGTCCTAGGTTCAAACCCGGCCTCAGCCACTTCCCAGCTGTGTGACCCTGGGCAAGTCACTTGACCCCCATTGCCCACCCTTACCAATCTCCCACCTATGAGACAATACACCAAAGTACAAGGGTTAAAAAAAAAAAATTTCCTCTTCATCTTGGCCCTACTCAACTTATCGAACTTTAAGCCTTGGAATCCTATTCTCTATGTGACCTCCATAGCTAGATAGTAGTAGAGTTGGTAGTAACCATTCTCTTAATATAAATATTTCTTACTCATTCACATTAGCAAATACTGATACATTTTGCGCTTGAAAATCATTGGAACATAAACTTTTAGATATGAGAAAACATCTGTCCCCACTTCTTTGTAGCAGTTTGGGTCTTGGCTTTGGGGTACATATTTTTTTGATTCATTGATCAGTTTTCCTCATTTTGTTTTTTTTTTCTTTTCCTAATTTTCTTTAAAAAAATCTTCATTAGAGAGGAGAATTCTCTGGGAAAGAGAAGGGGGAGGAATAAATGAGGATGTAATAGAAGTGATATGAATTCAAAATAAATTATAATTAAAAATAAAAAGAATATAAGCTTGTTCAGAGTAGGGTTCTTTCTATTCGTCATTTTTGTCACCTTTGCACCTAGATTAATGTCCAGCACATAATTGGTACTCAATAAATACTTGCTGATTGATAGATTAGGAGTCACCTAGATCTTTCTCTTGTCTAAATTTGTCATTTATCATTCCCTATTGCTCCCAGGTGGCCACTCTCCAGCATTGTGCTCTCCTTACTGAGTTCTCAGTAGCGTGTCTGGCATAGAGTAGGCATTATATAAATGCTTATTCTTTCCCACTTCTCCTTCCAGCTAAGGATTCTAATTGTTTTCTGGTGTCCCTACCTGCTAATTTCTTATTGTTCCTTTCTCTATAGACTGCCTTTTCACTGTGGTGCAAGGTCTTTTCTTGGTTCAGCATGGCATGCTCTCTAGATGGAGGGTACCATCTTCCATAAGATGCTGGCCATTTCTGAGCTAATTCTTAATAGTCCATAACACTCTCTGACTACTCAGCGTTAATTTCAGGGAATTTTCTTGTCTTTCCCTTGATCTGAGGGTTAAGTTGTTTCCCTCTAGTAGCAGCATAGTATTTTAACATTTTCCTTTATCAAAACTCAACCTTACACATGCCTACACAGAATGAATGACCTATCTAGGTTTGTCTCCAATGATGGATCCAGATCCAGAGACCTCTATCATTTAAATGAATAGTACTACTGAATTGATATTTATTTGGAGGGATACATCTCTTCCCAACTCTGATGTTCTTTTTACTTTTAAGTTTAGGGTTGGGCATTCCACAAATCAAATAACTTCAATAATATGTAACGTACTTATCGTGTGAAAAACATGTGACACCTTAGACAGAAAGCTTAACAATGGAGTCACAGAATCTGGGTTCAAATTCTGGCTCTCCTATTTACTATCAATTTGGCCTTGGGCAAGTGACTTGATGTTTCTTGGCCTCAGTTTCCTCATCTATAAAAATAGGAAATTAGTCTAGATTTCTTCATACTTCCAGTTTTAGATCTGTTAACATATTAGCATCAACAGATTTTTTAAAAATATTATATAATTTTTTACTTGATCTCCTATAGCACAGTTTTCTCTGAGTAATTATGATACATCAACCAATAATTATAAAACAAAATTTATTACAAAACAAAATTATAAAACTTTAAAAACAAAAAGCTAATAATAGTCATCAGTTTTTAAACTTAGTAAAATTTATAAATTTAAATGGGTAAATTTTCTGTCTTAAAGTTTGGACAACAATTTACAAGCATTGGCTCATGTAATACTAATAGCAATATTTTGAATTAGATATTAGATATTGAATTACAGATATTATTATATCTTTTATGCATCAGGAAACTGAAGTTCAGAAGCTGCCTATGGTCCCATCTCTAGCAAACATCAGAGCTAGTATTTGTATCTTAGATTCTCTTTAATAGAGATTCAGCAACCTATTATATCATTTTGCTTTATTATATGATAAGCTAACATAAAAGTGTTAAGTAAAAGTCTTTATGTAAGTACAATGTGTGAAAGGCATTATCAAATGGAGAACTCAGAGAATGTTTCCTAGAGTAAGTGAAATCTGAATCATAATTTAAAGTATGAGCAGAAATGCAATAGGCAGAATGGAAGAAGATACACAGCTTTGAGAACACCTTGAGCAAAGGCATGGAGATGGAAAATGCTGATAAATATGGGAGATCATACAATCAGGGTGTATGGAAAGGAATAGGATAACATAAGGTAGAAAAGGAAAGATGTATCAAATCACGGAGTTCTGAATTCTAGGACAAGAAACTCAAACTTCATTCAGTGTGTGAATGAGTACCAAAAAAACAAAGCATCTTGAGCAAAAAAAAATGGATCATAACTAGACATATAAAAGATATATCTGTTAGATGATAGAGACATTATTTGGTAGGTGAGGGAAAGTAGAAGGTAACAGAAATATCAAAATGTTACTGCATTGGGGGCAGCTGGGTAGCTCAGTGGAGTGAGAGTCAGGCCTAGAGACAGGAGGTCCTGGGTTCAAATCCGGCCTCAGCCACTTCCCAGCTGTGTGACCCTGGGCAAGTCACTTGACCTCCATTGCCCACCCTTACCAATCTTCCACCTATGAGACAATACACAAAAGTACAAGGGTTTAAAAAAAATGTTACTGCATTTAAGATGAGAAGGAAGGGAGTTCAATTGGGGGAAAAAGAAATATCTCTCATAAGAGTTGAATATCAAAAATAAGTGGAGGCAAATAGCTGATACATGGGTAGAGCACTGGAATTGGAATCAAGGAGTCCTGAGATAAAACCCAGCCTGAGAGTCTTACTAGCTAAGTGACTCTGGCCATGTCACTGAACTTCTGTTTGCCTTAATCCACTGGAGAAGGTAATGGCAATCCCATCCAGAACTGTTTCCAAGAAAACTTCGTGGACAGTATTAGCATCCCATGGTTCACAGGGTCTTGAATAAGATAAAAAATTGACCAATAAATGAATAAGACCAAAATCTATTATCCACTGGGATAAATAAATAATCAAAACTTATGAACAAACTTTTCACAAAATAATTAAAAACTCTGAATAACTATATGAAAGAATGGTCCAAATCATAAGAGAGACACTAATCAAATCAACAATGAAGTTTCACATCACACCCAACAAATTGGTAAGGATGACAAAAATTGAGCCTAGTTAATGTTGGCAGAGGTGAGGAAACCGATTTAAGGGTAAGTGTGCTAAGATTCAAAAGTGGGTTTTGAACCAAGCCCCAAAGTAATTTGTTTCAAAGATGCAATTTAAAACTAGGTCTTCAGACTCCATTCAGAGACTTTTTTTTTTATTACTGTCCCAAACTACTCTGTGTGTGTGTCTATTCCTATTGAAATTAGTGTTATGATGCACTATGTAATAATTATAATGGTGTGAATATATTTGTATATGCATATCAAGAGAGGGAGGAAGGAAAAAACTCACTATTTTATGAATGCTTTATTTTCCTGCCCCAAAAGAGTAAGAAATATATTGTTAAAATGTTAACTTAAATAATAATGATAGGGATAATAAACATTGATCTTACTGTGATTCAAAGTTGGATTTTTAAAATATTTAAATATTTTTAAATGCATGAAACCTTAAAACTTGTTACTAATATTCAAGGGTAGAAAAATTTCTGAAGCTTCTAGGCATAGCAACTAAGTTTACTTGTCTTGTATTTTTCCTTCACTGACCCAAAGCAGACTCATACATACTACCTATGAGCCCATAAAAGGTTGTGATCACATCTAAATGACACTGTATAACTCCTAGTATACTACTTTTTGAAGATAGGCAATTTCTTTTATTTTCTTTTTTCCAAATTTTCCTTTTTATTATTATTAAGTTGACAAACATCAAGAAATATGATCATTTTTATATACAAAGAACATAAAAAAGAGAATTGTGTTTGAAATAGATTCTCTATTCATTTTTTTCCCCATTTATGGCAGATTGGATATTTCCAACCCTATCCTGCTTATTTGTCTGCCATTGTGATTCTTTATGCCCTTATTCCTTTTAAAACTATTTTATTAATGTAATTTTTTCTTTTTTTTTTACATCAATGTCATCATGTCTTTTCGTAAATACCACCCCCCCAAAAGGCAAGTGGCATTCCTTGTAACAAATAAATAAAGTCAACTTGAAAAAATCCAAATATTGTTTATGTCTGAAAATATAAACCTTGTTCTAAATCTCAAATCTATCACATCTCTTCTAAGTGACAATCCTAAATTTTTTTTCTAGTTTCTATTCAGAATTTCTACTTTTATTACTTATGCTTCATTTTTTTAAAAAAAATCATAGTGCTTTTAGTTGCATTGCATATAAGCAATCTGTTCTTTCTGCAATTTGCTGATAAAATTATTAAATATATATATATACTTTTTTTCCCAATGGCTGCCTTGGCTGCATCTTCCTCCCCCCAGTTTTTTATGCTATCTCTTAGCCATAGTAATTTTAAAAATTATCTATGTTGGCACAATTTGTTCTTTGACTCATCTGTTTTTTTAAAGTTAAATTATTTAGTCTCCCTTTAAACTAGAAGCTTTCTTCAAAAGATATTGATTGATTATATTTTTTGTTATTTATTTTATTATTTTTACATAAATGAACTATTTACATATTTTTCTATGATTTACATGTGTGCAAACACATCATGTAAATAACTCTTATTTGTATACAAATGATTGAGTCAATCACCCAATCCTATTTAGCCAAAATATCTTTATCAGGTAAAAAGACATCTAGTGGAGTCAATAAGAATTATGAACTAACCAACATCTCCTTGAATTATATAATCAACTAAGTCTAGCCAATTCAACTAGGTGTGGCAGGAAGTTTTGAATTAAGCTTTGAGTATTTGTCATTTTAGAGTGAAAGCCATTTAGTCAAGCCCTTGAGAAGAATGACTTAGGAGTAGAAAAAAAGCAGCCCAGCCTTGAAGTCAGACTCCCATCCTCGCCTTAGTCAAAGGAGGACCATGGGAAGTTCAAAATGTATAAGGGATTTTTTGCTTCAAATTGACATTCTAGGAGCATCCCTCAAATAGCTGATGTCAGTATCTGCATTGGGTGCCAGAGACAACTTGGATACAATGAGAAAAGGCAGTTTTAAGACTCTATCAGGAATCCAGCAAAAAAGACCCTCATCTTGAGGGCTCTGGCAAAAGCACTTGCAGGAGATGTGAGCTACCCAGTTTACCACCAGGACCATTTAAGTTTGATCCCATTTCTCTTTATAGGCTCTGTATGTATTTGTCGGAGAGTATGCCCCCAGTTTCAGGGTCATGTTTTTGTAATAACTACTTTTCAAAAAAATAATAACTCATTAAGTACCCATTTAAAAGCTAATTAAGTAAGGATAACCAATTGACATCACAGGGGAGGAGATGACTTAACAATGGATGATATAGCACAACCCAAGTCATGAGAACCCTCCACCCCCAAACCTTTCTCCAAGGAAAGAAGTAGCAGTTGTGGTGAACCTACCAATGGGAACAAAAGTAATTTAAATAACTCTTTTTTAAATTTCCCCTACAGAGCTCTAATTTCATTTTTGTTCCTTGATTTATTTTTTGAAGTCCTCTTGTAATCCTTGTGACTGAAATATTTCTTTCTTTCCTCAGACTCTCTATTTGTAGTTGTCTTAGATTTACTGCTTTTTTTCTAGATTTAGCTCTTGAGCATCTTTTAACCTATCTCATTTCTTTATAATATTGGACGTTTTCTTCTGTTTAGTTTTATCTTCAGTTTCTGATCTTGATTTTGGTTTTTTGCCAAGCTCAGACTACACTTGAATTTTATGCTCTTGAATAGAGTGGTCAAACCTTTCTGCTTCTGTTCCTGATTTTTGGATTTCCTGCTGTTGTCTTCTACTTCGATTCAATTTTCTGTGTTGATGGCTTCAGATGTCTTAACTCTCCCACCCCCACCACACCATAGCTACTCTCTTCTTCTTTGAATTTCCCTTGGTAGATTACTAGGGACTTCTGGTCTGTGTGGAGCTTCCTGGGGATAGCTTTGGACTTGTTAACCTAAACTTCCACTTGCTTCCTTGGCAGGACCACTTTCTCAATAATCAAAGTTTTCTGGATTTTTTTTTTTTCTTGCAGCTCTGGCCTGGAGGGAGACACCCACTGCTTTATTTCTTTTGATTTCTCAGTCATGATCTATTTGATTATTTGTAAAGATATTTTATAGTGTAAATGTGAAAAAGTCATACTTCTCTATGACCTTTAATAAGCCATAATAAAGGTCATGTAGTATTTCAGATTTCAGCCAACTCAATGGTTGGCGATACTCAGGACCTCCACTTCCTCTCTTCTCACCTTCTACTGAACTGTATGAATCTGAATTTTTACTTCACAACTCAATTGTTTTCCAGAGATACCAAATGATCTATTTGCCAGATCTAATGACCTTTGTTCACTGGTCATCCTTCTTGAAATCTTTGCATCGCTTGACCCTATTGAACATTTTCCAGTTGAACCTCAATTCTAGTCACATTATGTGTGTGCATGTGTATATCCCCCCAGTGATATTCTGGATGTTTTTCTCTTACGTTTCTACACTCTCTCACTGGTTGATTTTACCAGCTTTTATGGGTTCAAATATTATCTCTGTGCAGTTGACCCCTCCAGGTCTGAGCTCTTCCTCCTCACCTCTTTTACTTGGAATTCTTAGTTTCCTTTTAAGATTGAATTTAAGCATTATGTTAGCAGGGCAACTTTCCCATTAAGGTGGTTAACATCAGAGTAATTAAAAATTCTATATAACACACGGGATGATACTTTTTGGATGCATCCACTTATATCAGTTTTTTGAGTTAGCTTATATATCCATTCATGTACATATTGTTTCCCCAATTAAAATATAAACTACTGGTGGACAGGAATAGCTTTTAACCATTGAACAAGAATTTATTCAATATTTGCTATATGCCTGTCCTCCTCTAAGAACTAAGCATACAAAGACAAAAAACCTGACAATCTTTGTCCTCAAAGTACTTTTGCACATGGGGAAATGACATGAACCCATATTAAAATATACACATTTTATTCAAAACAAAAAAAGCAGGTGGTGACACAATGGATAGAGGCCTGAAGTCAGGAATACCCAAGTTCTAATTCATTCTACAACACTTACTGGCTATGTGACTCTGGGCAAATCACCTAATCCTGTTTGTCTCAGTCTCCTCATCTATAAAATGAGCTGGAGAAGGAAATGGCAAACCATTTCAGTATTGTTGCCATGAAATTCCCAAATGAAGTCATAAAGGGTCGCACAGCCCTAAAATGACTGAACACTAACAAAATACAAAATAACTTGTGGGAATGGGGTCAGTGGTGTGGGGAAGAGGCACTGGTAGTTGGGACTCAGGAAAGCTCTCATGCAGATGTTACTTGAGCTAGGACTGGAAGGAGCCTAGAGATTCCTAGAGGGGAAAGCTGAGGAGACAGTGCATTTCAGGCATTAGGACACAGCTCACAGAACAAAACAGGACAAAATATCTTTATTGAGGGTTAACCAATCTGCAGTATTTGCTTCCAATGCCTGCCCCGAGAGCCCTGATTAGGAGAATATCAGGCTGACAATAAGCACTAAGCGTTAAATACACAGATAGAAAAACTCTTATACTAATTAATTCCCAGTATTATGTTTTATTAACTGTACATTGAAAAATGTGCATACTAGTTAAACAAAGGTAATCAAGAAATTGGCCCTTTTATTTTCCTGCTGAGAGTTATAAACAGAAAGATAATTGTTCTAAATAGCAGGAGCTGTCTGCAGATTTCTTATTTTATACCTCTGCTATAAATGAACCTTGTCATCACAACTTTTATGCTCTCACCAATGAAATGATCAGACCTTTAATTCTAAGTGCCACTGGCATTCAAAGAGGCAAGTCGAGGAGTAGCTAGACCCTCAGAAACGTAGAAAGGAAGCCTTTACTGCTAGTGCTAAGCTAATGCAGTTCATTTTCAGATGCTCACACACTGATATGCTGAAAAGTCCTTAGGCTGTTGCTTTTTAAGTGAAAAGAACCTTCTTTCTCTTGGGAAACCTTCCTGGCAAATGTCAAAGAGGACTCTACATGCCTTGATTTGTTGTTCCAGGCACATGTGTGACTATGGTGGAATACATGGTCCTTAAATTCTTGGAATCACTGCTGAATAGTGACTGAGTGTCAGCAGCTGCCATGCAAAAGCCAGATGGTGTATGCAAAAAAAAAAAAAGGAAAAAGAAAAAGAAAAAGAAAAAAGAAAAACCTCTATTTGCACTCTATCTTAATTTTTCTCTTATTTAAACATATCTCACTAATAGTTTGATTTGTGTCATATTATATATTATGACTATAGTTATTTCTGAGAAAACAAACTCTCCAACCACATTTGATTGAACCCTCCCTAGTAAAAGAGATAAGCAACCACATCTGACTCTATATATACAGGGCTCTGCTTTAATAGTCTTCCACCTCTTTTCTGAGAGGAAGGAGGTGGGTTTCATTATTGTTCCTCCAGGACTATCATTGTTTTTTTCAATTGCTTCAAACCTAATTTCTACAAAACTGTTTTCCAATTTTCCAGCAGTTCTTTCAAAAAGGGAGTCCTTCATCTAGTAATTTATATTCTTGGATTTATCAAACACTGTGCTATTGAATTTCATTGAATTCCTTTTAGTAATCTCTCCATTCATGTTATTTCTTTTGAATCATGTATATTATTCTTTTGGTTATAATTATTTTTCTCTCTTTATCAATTCAAAAAGATCATTCATTAACTTTTTAAAATATTTTCATATTAAATAAACAACAGTTAGAATTTCTATACCATTTCAAGGTTAACAAAATATTTTACCTTTATTATTTAATTTGATCTTCACAATAACCCTACAAGATGGGTGTTATAATTATCTCCCTTTCACCAAGGGAGAAACTGAGATATGCAGAGATTAGGTTACTTCTCAGGGGTAACACAACCAGGATGTTTTGAGGCCAATTTGAAGCAAGGACTTCCTGACTCTAGGGCCACTGATATAATCACTGTGCCACCTACCATCATTTCTTACTGAAAAACATGTTTTCTTTATATTTGTATGCAACTTTTTTAAGGCTTTAGTCTAGTTTATGGGTACCCATTTTGTTTCCAGTCTTTGTTACAACAAAGAAGGATAGTATGAATATTTTGCTATATATTGGACCCTATTTTTTTCTGATCTCTCTAGGTTTTATGTCCATTAGTGGGGATAAGTGAATCTAAGTACATGGGGGATTTAGTCACTTTTTTCCTGTATAGGAAGAGTATTCAATACCCTTCCACCTCAACTAATATACAGAAGACAGAATACTTCTCCATTAAATTCATCAATCAAAATCATAAACTTGGTTATGAACAAGTCTTGAATTCCTTTAGTTAATTAATCAAGGTCACAAATTGAATGTGAATAATCTCTTATTAATGTGGATAAAAGAAGAACAACCCACAGGAAGTTTTGAGAGGGAGGGGTTGAAAGAATTAGACACAGTTCTGGGTCCATTTATATTAGAGAAGGAAATTTTGGGGAACTTTTGAAAAAATAGACTCTTTATACTTGTACAAGTGGGTGTGGAATGAGACCAGAGTCAATGTTACACTAGCCACCATCCCCACTTCCTCCACATTGTCTAGAGGATAAATCTGTGAGTTTTGAAGCATTAGAAGATTGGGATTTTCCAATGGCTTGGGTAGCAACAATACCTAAAAAGAGAGTTGAGAGACAAAAAGATCCACTAGACACACCAGGGAAAAGTAGTTCAGGACTCTGAGGACATGGCCATCAGAGACAAGAAGATAAATACATCTAAGGTAAACTACATTAGGATTCTAAGATGGAAGAGGAGGATTCCCAAGATTGAGGAACTGAGTTATTTCTTTATCTCAGCTGCTTACTGTTTGCTCCTATTTTCCCCAGACTATGTATATTCTTGAGATAGCATTTGTCCTAGACACCTCAAGGGATCATTTTAGTATATCTAGTTATTATTATAACACATTTGTAAATACTTTTCTAAAAATGAATTAATTCTGGCTGGCTAATTGATAAAACATTATGGAGAACACTGAATGTCGGTTCATAAGAGATTGTGATAGAAACCCCAGACCATTAGAGCTAAGCTTAGAACCATGGGAAGAAAAGAAAGCAGCTTATATTATAGGTACCCAAAGATCTATTTTCCAGTGAAAGTTCAGAGAGGGAAACCAGAGTGAGTGTGCTATACTTCCCTAATTCCACATGAATTATCATGCAGAATGAAACTAGTTCATACTTTAGCCAAAAGTGTATTAGTGTATCTGTCTTCCTATTTTTCCTCAGTTTCCCTTATATGGTTCTCTTTTTTCATTTATGCCAATTTTCAGTGTATCAGATGAAAACTCAGGGTCTTTAAATTTTTCCTTTTTATATCATTAATAATTTAGAATCATGGGTGGGCATAGTACGTTAATCAGGGTATTTACAAAAGGAACTTTATTTTTTCTTTTAAAGACAAACACTAATTTCATAAAGATTATTATTTTTATTTACCAATCAGACTAAAGAAACTTAAACTTAAGAGTGATAAATGTTTAGAATGTATTTTTATAAAAGTTATAAATTCATACAGAAAAGCATTGTGGAAATTATAAACATTTTCATCTCATAAAATAGAGGAAAGTAAAATCAGGCCTGAAGTGTTTTATTTCCTCAGTGAATAAAAGTTTCTTTTATTTCAGACAATAGATACAATATTTGATAAGCTTCTGCCAACTAAAATTACTGTAGTGTGAAGAAGATTCATCAAGACCAATAGCATTCCATTTTTTTTTTCATGCAGACACTTGCTATCTCAGATAGTAAGCTCTGTGGATTTCTATTCCTACTACTCTATTTCCTGAGCCTCCACTCATGTTCTTCCCTCAACAATGAACCAAGTGACTTAAACAGATTTTAACAAAGATGTTTTTATTGGTCTTCTCTTTACTACAAATACACATAGGAAGAATGGTCTCAAATTTGAAATATATTGTTTGTGAGGCACTCTTGTAGAATAAAAATGTGGCAAAGGATAATTCACAATAGATAGTATTTCATAGACTGGAAGTCTTTTTTTTAAAAATCTATATCAAGCTTTCTTCTTTGATTTATGGGACTAGAATGTTAGAAGTTACCCTATATCTGTCCTGGGGTATGTGCCTCTGCTTTTGCTAGATGCATTGTTTCCTGCTAGATTAGAATCCCAGATGACAAGCCTGCTAGGGGAAGGAAAGGACACATCTTCTATTCCCCTACCATGTTCTCCTCAAGCAAAGGGAAGGAGACTGAGTCCATCAAGCACCCTAGAGTGTATATTGCCAGCTGCTGGGTGGCTTTAAGTTTTTAAGAATTGAACAAAGAAGAATGACTGATTTTTTCAGCCAATCATAACATGTCCCCTGAGTCAGTGATTTTTTTTCCCCCAATGGCAAATGCCTTATAATCTTCACACTCTGATTAAGGACTTATAGTCTCCACTGTAGTTAGGCTATAGGAAATATTTTAGGACATCTTTTATGCTTTTTGATTATGCTATGGGTAAAAAGAAAAAAGGGGGGTTTTGGTTGGATATTAATATTTAAAGGTGTTGTCACTAAAGAATTGAATAAATATCAATTCCTAAAATTATTTTAGTAATTTATTTATAAAATATAGGAGAGAGTGGAAGTAGAGAGATGAGAAGAGGGTAGAGTAATATATCTAGCTTAAAGAACAAGGCTATTTACTCAATCCCTGGCTTTACTCTGGCAGGGCTCTAGAGGTCCCAGCTGGAGAGCCTAAAAGTCAATTAACAAGGGTTTTATGCACGAGGACTCCTCCTAATCAAGGGCCCCTCTGGAGGCTGGTACCTCTAGGGAGGTTAAAGGAATCAGCCTTCTTCACTCACAATGTATAGTTCTAAGGGAGAGATTTAAGAATAGTTTCACCAAGGTCTCAGGGTCTCATCCAGCTCTCCTCCAGGTTCAGAAATGAACAAGAAGAGACTTACAGGAAGTTGTTACTCCATTTTAAAAGCGCTTCTTTTTCATCACATCCTATGCCTTCCTCTTAGTTTATGTATCCAATCACAACAGATTGCCCAGGGGGCAGTCAGTCAATTCTGATTCATCACCCACTCTTGCACATGTGGTTTACAGACTTCCCAACTTGTGAAGTAAGTGGTGATGTTTTCAGATTTGGTGATTAAATCTAAAGATGGGCAGGGTAAGTTTAATTTCATTATTACACATGGTCCTTCTTGACCACATCACTTGAGAAAATTGATAGAGAAAAAACTTCATACATATGCATTTATGGATGTTTATATTTTTATTTGTATTATGTATATAAATACTAAAAGCAATTAACTTTATTCATATAATATCCTGGTCATTAACATTATATGAGACATTAAAAAGAGAAAAAGAGAATTAAGCATTTTTATAGCACCTACTATTTTCCTAGCTCAGTACTAAGGATTTTTTTTACAATTATCTTATTTGATCTTCACAAAAAATCTTGTTAAGTGAGAGAATTGAGGAAATTAAGATTGCAAATAGTTAATTATGAGAATTGAATGAACTACACTGATTCTATTTTGTGATTCATTTCTGGAACTAGTTCATATCGCTTTCTATTCAATTATTGGTCTAGTTCAACTTCTGTCCTATGAGAAAACCTTCTTCAATTTGTGGGAATTGAAAGAAAAGTATGTTGCATTGTTCGAACATAGTCCTGCAAGGTAGGAAACTAGATCACTCCTACTTGCTGCTTATTAACCCCAAAATAAGGACCTATGGTATGCTGACCACAAATTCAATTAGATCCTAAGACTGGTAGAAGAACTCCTCACAATTTGTACATCTTAAGCAACCCATATGTGTTATTAGGAAACTGGCCCTGTACTATCAATTGGGTAATGTTCTACCTTCCTTTATTTGAATGCAGATACAGACAGAGAGGAGTGAGATTCTTCCTTATCTGATTTCAGGAAATTATACCTGTTTACTCCCCCTCCCAACTTGGAAAGTCCCTAATCTTTCCTCCAATTAGAAATCAGATTACCAAATGTGCTATTGTTTCCTTTTAATTGAATGACTTTATATTACTAATTGTTTTTCTCATATAAAATTTTTTGTTCTCCAGGATTTTGTTTCAGTCCTAACCTGAGAAAGAGAGCTCATCCTGAGTTGTTAAGCAATTCCCATGCATTGTTTAAAAAATTAATATGCTTGGAAAATCAAACATTTGTTTCTTCAGTTGTTTCAACTTTTACTTGCCAAATAAGGTAAATGTTTTTATTATTTTCATTTTACAGTTGAGGAAACCGAGGTAAACAAATTAAAGATCTTGTGCAGGGCCACATAATTAGTAAATATCTAAGTCTAGATTTGAACTGAAGTCTTCCTAACTTCTGTCCATCCTCTTTGCCACTAGTTGCCACTACAAAATAAACAAAGAGACATATGTTCATGAAGGGAAGTTAGCACTCTTCAGGAGAACTGGGAAAAATTCAAGTTGAAGAGGAATTTCTTATGGATAGCAAAGGAATCCAGTTTCTTCTACCTGTAGACTCATATCAGGTTTATTTTCATCAAATCATAGAATATTGCACTCTTATGGAAGACAATTCATGATTTTTTCATAGATAGATGGATAGAGTGAAAGAAATACAATGTACTCCCATGTGTGTATTAATGTAAAAATAGTAAGCACATATATGTAAATACATGCATATCTATATGTAGGTAGTATGCATCTACATATTGTCATCTGCCCATTTTTGAAGACCAATGACATCATGATAAGTAATGAATTA
Organism: Gracilinanus agilis; assembly: GCF_016433145.1. Taxonomy (NCBI): domain Eukaryota; kingdom Metazoa; phylum Chordata; class Mammalia; order Didelphimorphia; family Didelphidae; genus Gracilinanus; species Gracilinanus agilis. The sequence goes on from NC_058133.1 coordinate 183,609,328, forward strand.
AATATAAATTGAATTTAAGTGATGCAGAAATACACAAAATTGTCATCGTCACTCTTTCTTCCAGAAGCATCATAGTTCAGTGATTGGACAAAAGTCAGGAAGGACTTTTGATGGCCTGGGATGCAATAAATGATCCTGGCATCGTCATTTGACCAAGCTTTAAGCCCGCCACAGCACCTGCTTTAGCTGCCTTTATGGCTATTGGAAGAAATTGCTCTCATCTGCCCATTCTGCTGGTGGAACCCTTTACATGCTTGGAGTAGACATTCCCCTAACTCACTGATGGGTTTAAGACCTGTCCGTTACCCTCAAGTGATCTTTCTCTCTCTCTCTCTCTCTCTCTCTCTCTCTCTCTCTCTCTCTCTCTCTGTTTCTACACACAAAGACAAACCCTCAATTTTTCAGGATATCCTATTTTGGGGTCCCTCAAATTTTGCTTTGACAAATCTCATATTTGTGATGTTTCCCTTTAATTTTTTTAGAGAATATTGTAGTAATAATTAGCTATCCTTAAAATGTAAAAGCTTTTTCTCCTCTATTGTGTGCACATTTTATTGTTGGACATTTTTCTGGAATGAAATGTTTCTTGGTGAGTTAATTTGGACTTTTTTCTATTTCTATAATACAGAATCTTGTTTTTTATATTTTATGATCTGCTTCTGGAAAATGTATTTCAAAATTATTCCTTCACACAATGCCTTTTAATTCTTTAATATTATTTTATAGAACTCCCATGTATTCTGCTATTCTTTTGGTTTTATCCTATTAATTTTCCTTTCTTTTCCTTTTTCCTTTTCAATTATTTATTAGAAAATCTACTATTTTGGTGCATGCTCTTTTTGTCTGGTTCAAAATTCTGCACTGTTAGACTTGTTGAATTCCTCCTTAGAAATCTTTAGTTTCTATAATTTGTTTGACATTTCATCATTATTGATTTTTTAATCACTCTCAAGATTCTCAGAGTTATTCAAAATTGTTTCAAAGGGTCTTTCAAAATACTATGGACAAATTGTCACATTCCATAGACTTTTTTCCCCTACAAAATGTTCTTTGTTGTATGTTCTCTTATTATTAAGGAAGTTGGAGGGAAGAGGCTAATGTGAAAAGTAGTTTTCCTTCAAAGAAGGAAAAGAAGGATCATGAGAGGTAGAATCCTTTTATGACAGGGGATATCTAGAAAAATTTACTCATGGGAAATTAGAGTAAGTCAGTGGAAAGGAGGAAAGCCAGGTGGCACTGTGGATAGAGAGCCAGGCATGAAGTCTTTCTCCTCCCCCCCCCCTTCTCTGTCTCTATCTCTCTGTCTCTGTCTCTTTCTCTGTATTTCAAATCTAGACTTAGACACTTACTAACTGTGTGACCCTGGGCAAGTCACTTAAATTTGTTGACCTCAATTTCCTCACTTGTGAAATGACCTGGAGAAGGAAATGACAAGCCATTCTATTATGTTTGCCAAGAAAACCCTAAATGATATCAGAGTCAGAAACAATGATCTCTATGAACTGAATTTGTTTTTGTTTTTGTTTTCTGCAAGTATCTGTCTATTATGCTGTGGGATATGGCAGAATTGTTCCTTCTCCATTCCCTTTCTCCTGGCTCATTGCTTTTGGATCAACTGGCATCCCTATTCTTAGAGTTTCTAATTCTAATTAATCATTGGTTATTTTCTATCTGTGCTTTTATACGTTTTTCTTTTGGTCTTTATTAATTACATGCTGTTTTTACTTGCTTGTTTGTTTCTGTTTGCTATAAAAGAATGGGCATAGAAAGGAAAGAAGGTCAAGAGAGACTGAAACCAATTGCTTTAGAATTAACTGTGTGCTATATTAAAATCCCTCAACGATTGCTCCAAGAGAAGTTTAATTGCAAGAGATTTGTTAATTGAAAGAGATCTTTTACTTGTCTTTATTTTTTTTTAATAGGGAGAAAGGGGTCTTTGGACAGAGTTGTGGACTTTGAGTCAGAAAAACTCATCTTCCTGAATTCAAATCTAGCCTCAGACAATTACTGACTGTTACCATAGACAAGTCATTTAACCCTGTTTGCCTCAGTTTCCTTATCTACAAAATGAGCTGGAGAAGGAAATGGCAAATGACTCTAGTATCTTACCAAGAAAACCCCAGATGGTATCACAAAGAGTTACACATGACTGAAACAATTTAACGGTAACAGGGGTTTTGTTTCTCCTTAGTCAGCTTTTATCTGTCTTTATCATTGCTAGGATTTTTATTTGTCTTTACTCTAAATAAACCCATTATTCTTATTTTTTTCCCTCTATAATCTAATACTTTTGCTCCTCACCTATTCTACCACCCACTGCTCCCCTCCCAGCTCCCCAATTATATGCACTTGGTCTCTTATGACTAAAATTATACAAAATGTATAATTTTGTGGTGTATTACAGCCATGCTAGCATAAAACACATGGTCTAGCATAAAAATAATCTAAGAAGGATTTCAGGGAATCCACTCTTCCTTCTAGAATTGCAGGTCCTTAGTTGCTCAGTTGCTCCCAAGAGACTAGTTCAGAATAAGTTTGGGAAAGTCCCTTGGATATAGCTGAGGTAAAACCTCAGAAGTTTTTACAATTGTGTATTTTTTCTACTTTTGTCTGCCTGTTTCCTCTGGCTTTTAATTAAATTAAAAAACCTCTGGATCTCTTTCTCCCCTTCAGTCTTATTCCATCTACTCCAAACTCCCTACAACTGCACCCTTTCAAACTCAAATTTGGTACTGGTCCAGTACAAAGGCTTAAGCTGATGCTAAGATGTTGATGCCAAAAATTGAAACTGCCTTAAAGAACAGAAGTAAGCACTGAGAAAGGTATGGGTGAATCATTTCAAATAAGAGTACCAGGAGCAGTGAGAATGGTAGAACATTATTTGTTTTTCCCCTTAATGTTTATCTTATGGTAGATTCGTTTATTTCCCCCCTTCTTGCCATAGTTATTTTTTCTCCTTTGCTGGTTATTTATCTTGTGTATGTTAGGTTCCAATAAAGGTAGTTGAACTCTTAAGTTTTCCTCAAATTATGTCCTTTTCCAAGTATTCTCTATCTTATTGTTTTTGAGGGTCACAACTACCTGTTAAAGAAATAAAAGGATATTCTTTTTTGAATTGCAGAAATTCATCACACTCCACTCAACTGTGAATATTTATTTCCTTTTAAGATGCTGCTACAGATCAGAATATAGAGCATCAATATACTACACATGGAAAAAATTAAAATGTAAAATATTTATGTTTAACAAAGACAGCTGAAAGAGGAAAAAGCCAGAAGGGAGATTTCTGGTCATAGGAATAATATGGATGTGTCTCTTCCTGAGACAGATGACTTATCTTTCTAATAAAATAAAAATTATTTTGGCAGTTTATTCTCATGTGAAACACTGAGATATTTTTTTCTTCTTTTAATAATGGTTTTGAGGCAGTGTGATTCTCACTAACAAGGCATATTAAAATCAAGACACTGACAGAACAAAGTAACCTAGCACTGAAATGGTAAGGAGATTTTGGTTACAGCCAGGCTGACAACTTGGATATACAGAAAGATAACAAATAATTACATTGAAAACAAATGTCAATGCATTTATTTTATGAGTACTTCTCGATAAGACTGAAGCATGGAAAGTAGAAAATACCTTCTCAACAAGTTACTATAGAGTTATGAAACATTGGAAAAGTTTTGTAAAAATCAATGGAGCTGACCAACTTGGTTATTTTCAAGAAAAAAGCAATAATGCTGATATATACAATACTTTATTAAATTAATGAAAATGACATAATTATAATTATTTCAAAAAAACTTGAAATGTTTGCTTTGATTAACATTGTTGCATTTTTTTAACCTTACTTCCTAAGGAAATGCCTTTATACTCCCAATCTGACTTCTGGAATCTTTTTCTTATAACAAAGGCCTGAAGCAAAAAACAAAGGGACAGCCCAGCGTATTGACCTAGGGTGCACCACTTTGATCACAAGAGGCATTACCAATCTTGTGAAGTCAAGATTGTTCTATGCATTGATCAGTTCTTATTTTTTTTCATTTTTGTTCTCCTTTACACAATCCTATCAAACTCAGTCTGAATTAATTCATAAAAATCTTTCTAATTTTCTCTGAATTATTCATACTTACATTTTCTTATGGAGTAGCAATGCTGCTCATTAAATTGGACCAAATGTTAAAACTTATAGCTAAGCACAATCAATGAAAACAGAAAAAAAAAAGATTAAGGAATTTTTAGAGGAGATATTCTTTGGCTATGTTTATAGAATAACAATTCTATAATTCCACGAAAAATTTATTTAAAATTCTCTAATTATTCCATAGACAATGCTAACACACTCAGAACCTGAATTAAATTTAATAAGGACAATATATACAACAAAAACAATGATACAAATGGAAAGAACAATAAATACAAACTAAAGGAATGTTGTGAAATCATAGTGAAAAAGCATGGACCCAAAGAAGATAGAAAAGAAGACATCTTCTCTAGGTATTTTGCAAGGTGGGAAGCCAATGGTTGTGGAATATTGCATGTTTTCCTTTCTTTTTCCATTTGTTGGTTAGTTTTGCTACTTTATTTCTTATCCTCCTGCCCCCTCCCCCCCACAATTCTTGATTATATGGTATGGCCTTTGGGAAGACAGGATTAGAGATATTCAGAGATAAAGTAAGATGATGTAAAAACAAAAAGCATAAAATTTATTTAAAAAGATATTTAATTAGCTGCATCTCATTTCTCTTACCTGTAAGTTAAATTCTCTTTGTCATTCTCATTGTACAGGATGGATACACTATCACTTTTATAGGCATATTCTTATGGCACTTAACTTAGAAATAAAGGCAGGAGAGGGGTAAGATAAAAAATGAAAACTGTACATATGTGACAAAGATGCAGAATGATGATGATTTAGATGCTTTTGATTTTATCAGGCTGTTTGAAACACAAATCTCTACCTTGGGAATAAATCACTCCTGCCCTGTCTATGTGATCTAGCTTCAGGAAAGCACAGAGCAAGTACTGTACATCTATTTATAACAAATTATGTCAAAATTAAAAGAATAGGTCAGCTCATCTTTTTTGAAGTACATAGAAGTAATTTATACTAGACCTGTATAACTGATTTCTCATTTGCAGAGGCAGGGCCCAATGGATTCACTTTTCTTTTCATAATCATTTCTCATTTTCTTTCTCTCATATTAGTACAAAAACAGTAGACCCTAAGGGAAAATGTCAGTCACCAATTCACATTTGCCAAGAACGCAATTATATGGGATGCTGAGGTAGACTCTGTAATGAAGAATACAGATATGGTTCCTTTCCTCTTAGAGTTTACAATCTTAAGCAGCTATATAGTATGGATGCTATGAGTTCCCTCTCTCAGAGAGAGAAAGGAAGGAAACAAGCATTTATTAACCTCTTACGATGTGCCAAGCATTGTGCTAAGCACTTTACAAATATTATCTTATTTGATCTTCCTACATCTTCTATCAGAGTTCTTGTGTATCCTGAGGAGTTTGCAGAATATCTTTTGTCTGTGTTGTGCTAATTCCAAGTGGCTTGTGTTCTTCTCCATTTAGGAGGTTAATTCCTAGTATTCTTGTTGAATTGATCTACTGTAAGAATTTAAAATTATTTTTTATGCTAATATGAGAATTCTAAGGTAATATTGTGGTCGCTGATTTAAAATATTATAGCTCAAATCAAAATGACTTTCAATAGCTTTTATTTATAAAGAGGTAGAAAGAGTGAAAGTAGAGAAATGTAAGATGAGGGTAGAGAAAATGTCTAACCTATCACACTAAATGTTGCTCCAGTATCTGGCTCAGCCCCAGCAGAACTCATTAACCCTCATTCAGAGGACCTGGTGGTGGCTTATGCAAGAGTTCCACCTATGCAGATTCCTCCAGGAAAGGAAGGCCTCTCCAGAACTAATCTCTCCAGAAGCCAGGAAAGGAAGGCCTATTCACTCACCCAAGAAGAAGTCCAAAGGAGAAGATCCAGGAGCAGTCCTCCAAGAAGCAATCCAAGAAACAAAGTCTGGTCCAAGCTGAAGGTCAAGGCTAAATCACCTCCAAAAGCCAAATCACCAGGAAAAGTACCAAGATGAAGATCAAAAGCCAAAGGTTTCCTAGGCAGGAAGTTGAGGCCTTTTTATAGTCCCTTTTCCACTTCACTTCCTATCCCTTCCTCTCTTCAGAGGGGTCAATCACAGCTTCCAAATTGCCTAGCACTGCCCAAGGAGGGAGTGTCTGTGGGATCCACCTCCCATCCTCTGAGGGTATAAACTCTTATCAAAGGATTCAGAAGTTTTTGACTCATTGAGTTAAAAAAGTGGAGCTCTCTAAGTTAGTGACCTATGAATTCTCTTAATTGATGGTTAAAGAAGTCTTAAGTAGAGGTTTCTTGATTGATTAATTCAAAATATACAAAGAGAATAAAAAATTCACTTTCATACTACTTAGCATTAAAAGCTATATTCATTTCAAAATCATAACACCAACAATTATATGACACATGTTTTTGGCAGGAGTTTTATTTTTCTTTCTTTCTCAGGGAGGATGATATTAAATATATATAAACATTTTCCCCCAAATCTCAGAGATAAAATTCCTTCACTACACTCACAAACACACACACATACACACACACCCCCTTCAAATTTGGAGAAGTGGAAATTAGACTCAAAACTTATAAGTTGATACATAGCATTAGTCTACCAAGTTCACTTTCTTTTTTTATTTAAATATTTTGTTTTATTTTTTAGAAAAATTTTCCATGGTTAAAAGATTCATGTTTTTACTTTCCCCTTCACCCCCACCCCATATCCAATGTACATTTCCATTGATTTTAATAATGTGTCATCAATCAAGACTTATTTCCATATTGTTGATAGTTACATGGGTGTGGTTGTTTCAAGTCTACATCCCCAATCATGTCTGCATCAACCCATGTGTTCAAGCGGTTGTTTTTCTTCTGTGTTTCCACTTCTATAGTTCTTCCTCTGAATGTGGGTAGCATTCTTTTCCATAATCCCTCCAGATTGTCCTGGGTCATTGCATTACTGCTAGAACAGAAGTCCATTATATTCGATTTTACCACAGTGTATCAGTCTCTGTGTACAATATTCTGGCTCTGCTCCTTTCACTCTGCCATCAATTCCTGGAGGTCTTTTCAGTTCACATGGAATTCCTCCAGTTCTTTATTCCTTTGAGCACAGTAGTATTCCAACACCAGCATATACCACAATTTGTTCAGTCATTCCCCAATTGAAGGGCATAACCTCATTTTCCAGTTTTTTGCCACCACAAAAAGTGCAGCTATAAATATTTTTGTACAAGTCTTTTTATCTATGATCTCTTTGGGGTAAAAACCCAGCAATGCTATGGCTGGATCGAAGGGCAAGTAGTCTTTTTTTTTCTCTTTTATTTAGATTTTTTTTGTTTTTTTTTACAATCATTCTTAATATTTTATTTTTTTAGAAAGATTTTCCATGGTTACATGATTCTTGTTTTTACTTTCCCCTTCATTCCCCTTTACCCCCCAGCCATATCCAACATACATTTCCACTGGTTTTAACATGTGTGATCAATCAAGACTTATTTACATATTATTGATAGTTGCATTTGTGTGGTCATTTAGTGTCACATCCCCAACCAAGTCTGCATCCACCTATGTGTTCAAGTGGTTGTTTTTACTTCTGTGTTTCCACTCCTGCAATTCTTCCTCTGAATGTGGGTAGCATTCTTTTCCATAAATCCTTCACAATTGTCCTGGGTCATTGCATTGCTGTTAGTACAGAAGTCCATTGCATTCGATTTTACCACAGTGTATCAGCCTCTGTGTATAATGTTCTCCTGGTTCTGCTCCTTTCACTCTGCATCGGTTCCTGGAGGTCTTTCCAGTTCACATGGAATTCCTCCAGTTCTTTATTCCTTTGAGCACAATAGTATTCCATCGCCAGCATATACCACAATTTGTTCAACCATTCCCCAATTGAAGGGCATCCCTTCATTTTCCAGTTTTTTGCCACCACAAAAAGCAAGGCTATAAATATTTTTGTATAAGTCTGTTTATCTATGATCTCTTTGGGGTAAAAACCCAGCAATGCTATGGCTGGATTGAAGGGCAGGCAGTCTTTTATCACACTTTGGACATAATTCCAAATTGCCATCCAGAATGGTTGGATCAGTTCACAACTCCACCAGCAATGCATTAATGTTTCAATTTTGCCACATCCCCTCCAACATTCATTACTCTCCCCTACCAAGTTCACTTTCAAAGGAGGAGTCCTTCTTCTGGGCTGTGTCCAAAACATCACACCTGAAGATTAAAGATAGTCTCTGCTCCTTGGATATTGATGCTATCATGGTTCCAAAATCCATACTGTCTCTTGCCTCCTGGATTAATTTGGCTTACTCTCCAAGCCTTTGAAACTCCAAGGGTTTAAAATCCCACTCATCACACTTAAAATGGAAAATAATGATAAGTTTAAGAAGGTCTGGTGACTTGGAAGGCTGTGTGACCTCAATGGGATTAGGAGGACCTATGGTCCTCCTTTTTACCACAGCCTCTCTTTACCTTAATGAGGGAATCAGAAGAGATCCAAATGCGAGGTCTTTTATTCAAAATCTATTATTATTTTTTCAACTACAACATTTCAACTCTCTCTTTCCTTTATTTTTGTCATAAGCTATTTGTGATTGAACAGGTAGCAATTTGCTGAAGTTGATAGAGGACTGAGCTTGAAATTAAGAAATTCCAATTTGAATCCTGCCAGACATTTAATTGTGTATAAGCCTGAGTAGTAAATAACTTGACCTATTAGTGCCCCGGTTTATTTTTTATTTTGAGTTTTCATTTATTATATATATGTACATATATAATATAAAATATATAACTATAATATAGCATATACAATTCATTATGAATATGTAATTTTAGTAAATATATTTATTCAAGAGAAAACAATTCTCACATTAGTTATGTCTATGTCTAATTCTTTTTTACTCTCCCTCTCATCCCTCCCACCCCCATAAGAAGGCAGGTAATATGATATAAGTTGTACATATATTATCATATAATACATATTTCCCTGTTTGTCATATTGTAATACAAGGCACATGTTGCTTACATGAGGGAAAAATTCTTGGAGGAAATAAAGTATAAAATGAAAGAATTGGACTTAAACGGCCTCTTTATTTCCTAGCTCATGATCTTATAGATTTTTTCATGAATCATTAGTATCTGGACATTTCAAATAAGTGCTTGAAAAACCACATACATGTATATAGCCACCCTAAAAACCCAAGTAACTCAACACAAATTTTGAAAATAAATTAGAAAACATGCAGCACATATCAGTATAAGCTCCAATACCACAAGTCTTAAATTTTTTAATCCCTAAATGAAAAAGTCAATAGACCAGTATGCAGAAATTTTAACATTTAAAAGTCGAAGTGACTTTTTTAACTCGATTCGACTAATGTTTACTAAGTTTCTTTTCTGGGAATATAATTATAAAATTTCTTCTCTGGGAATATAATGACAAAAATGAAGCATTTCCTTCCCTCAAGTAACATCCATTCTACTTGAAACTAATTTGAATGCAAGTGAGTAAATACATACATGTATTATATATATATGAACTTATTCTCCTAATGCCCTTTTGCAATGACAGATCATCATTCCAAAGGGCAGCTATTACTTCTTGATTCAGAAGTCTAGGAGACATAGAGTTTCTGAAGGTGGATTTTCTGTTATAATAGCTCATGAGCCACCAGTGGTATATTTTGTGATTGTCAGTTGATATTAGTAAGCCAGACATAATTAGCTTTTAGAAATTGGTATTTAGTCAATTAAGGACAGTTGATACAAATATTTTCCCTTTGTCCCATCTCAAAGGCTTTGATGTACTTTCAAAAGGTAGAAAAAGTATCCAGTAGAAAATAGATTCAAAACTAAAGCATGCATAATAAAGGGGACACCTCATATCTTTTGGAAGTCCCATTGTTGGAGTCCTCAATTTGTTCCCCTTTGCTGTAGTGTAGCTTTCTTCTAGACTTCTTATAAAATCCTAAAGTTATCTTTCCTCAGTGTGTTTGTATCTTTTTTTATATACCTTCCAATATAAAGACTGCCACTGGTCAGTGGTGAATCTATTTTGAGGATACCTCTAGGATTCCAATGAAAAGTCCAAATACTGAAGACCTTTCAAGGTCTACCTTTGCTGAAGGGGCAGAAGATGATAGACTCTTCATTCTCATCCACTCAATTTTCTCTTAATAGGTTGGCTAGAATTGTTATCTCCTTTATGTTGTCCAGAGACTGAATGCTTATTTCGAATTACATTTTTGTATTTATATAAGTTTCAAAAGATGTTACAGAAAGTCCTCAGCTATTTCAATGTGTTGGTTTTTATTATTTCATCTAATCCAATGTGCGGAAGCTTTTGACTCCTCAATTTGTTAACTAGTGTGTAAACATTGAGTTTAATGTTTTTGATTTATTGATTGACTAGAGGTGTCTAAACCTGTGCACATCTTGTTCATTTCTTTGCTTCAATCAGTCTATGTCATTTTTAAATGTTTGAGTTAGGCATTCATAAGGATTCTGTGGAGCAAGATGTGAGGAGGGAGTACATTCCCAGACACTGGAAACTATCTGTATAATGATGTAGAGGTGATAGAAGAAATGCTTTGCACACACAAACACAGAAGAAAAAAACAACTATAAAATCAGTTTACATAGAAATCAGAGCAAGTAAAGTGAAGCAGCACCTAATAAGAACGGACAAGTAGACATTAGTTACATTGCCACAAACTTTTAATATCAGACTAAGGATTTGTATTTTATTTATATCTGCATTTCAGGAATATAGATTTGGCAGCTATGGGAAAATGTTAGTCACTGAAGGCAGGAAACCAATTTGGAGTCTGTTGCAATAGTTCAAACAAGAATGAATGAGGGCATGACCTAGAGAAAAGGAGTGGAGAAAAGAGGAAAGGTGTGAAACATATTTTGGAGGAGTAACATAGATGAATCTTTGCAAATGGCTGGCTACTGGGTGGTGGTGGTGATGCTAGTGATGGTAAGGGAAAGACAAGAATCAAGTACTGAGTGACTGGAAAGGTGGCAGTACAATCAAAGCTTAGGAGTTAGGTGAGATTTGGGAAAAATGTAGAGTTCCATTTTGAACATCTTAAATTTGAAATACTTGCAGTATCTAAGTGATAAAACAGGACTTGAATTTGAAGGAATATTAGGAGGTATCTTGGAATCATATAGAGATTAATATTGGAAGTTCTTACTATTGAGAGTATTTGATGAGATCAAGATAAAGGGAAAGAATATACAAAGAAAAGAAAGTCTAGGATAAAGCTTTGGAATGAGCCATAGACCTACTGATATTTTGATCAGATGAGAAAATCAAATGAGAGGGACTCCCCTTCCTAATATAATTTTGAATATGACATGGGATTGAAAGTGGAATTGAAAGGGTAAATACATAGAGATCAAATGGTCCTGTCTTTCTCAGGCAATGGAGAAGTACGCTGAGTCAGAAAGGTAAACTGATTCACTTAACACCATTAAGTTAGTGTCAGATCTAGGATATTAACCGTGGTAAAAGGATCATTGATTTAGAGCTAAATATCCTAGATATCTTCTAGTGCAACTTCTTATGGATGGGAAAAAAAGAGAACTAGAGACATTAAAGGATTTTTCTGAGTGTCACATGGACAAAATATTACTAAGCAAGGATTCGAAGTACTTGCTTTTATTCTAACTCCATTCTTCTCTCCATGACATCATATAGCTACCCATATTCAAATTATTTTGATTATTCATGTTACTCTGTCCCATAAAAATGCTTATTTTGATTCCCAACTGGTTTCAGTGTTTACAAAAATCCACTTCTATAGGGAATTATAGTTACACGATATAATCCAATTTTCCAATAGACTTCTGAGAAGTTTTTGGTTTTTTTAAAGAGATGGGACAGTAGTGTGCTTGGGGGGATTTACAAGTTTGTTTGTCAAATATCTGGTTCTATACTGAAACAAGAATGCCTGGATCTGTTAAAAGCAATTTTGATCCAGCCATAGCACTATTTGGTTTATTATCCCAAAGATATAATAAGGAAAAAGACTTGTACAAAAATATTTATAGCTGCACTCTTTGTGATGGCAAAAAAAAAATGGAAAATGAGAGAATGTCCTTCGATTGGGAAATGGCTGAACAAATTGTGGTATCTGTTGGTGATGGAATACTATTGTGCTCAAAGGAATAAAGAATGGGAGGAATTCCATGTGAACTGGAATGACCTCCAGGAATTGATGCAGAGTGAAAGGAGCAGATCCAGGAGAACATCATACACAGAGATGGATACACTGTGGTACAATCAAACATAACGGACTTCTCTACTAGCAGCAATGCAAGAATCCAGAGCAAGGCTGAGGGACTTATGAGAAAGAAAACTAGCCACATTCAGAGGAAGAGCTGTGAGAGAAGAAACACAGAGGAAGAACAACTGCTTGAACACATGGGCTGATGGGGATATTATTGGGGATGTAGACACTAAACGATAACTCTAGTCCATTAATCAATAATATGGAATTAGGTCTTGATCAGTGATACATGTAAGACCCAGTGGAATTGCGCATCCACTAAGAAGGTTTACGGGGGTTTGGGGGAGAGGGAAAGAGCATGAAAAATGTAACTATGGGAAAATATTCAAAATAATAAAAAAGCTATAGCACTTGTCCCTTCTGACCCAGACCTGGTCACATATGGGCAATCAAGTCAACTTTTGCTTTGTTTTTATTATTGTTAACTAATTTCTGACTCTGTAACTCCATACTGGAGTGACTTGTCATTTCCTTCTCCAGCTCATTTCACAAATTAAGAAACTAAGGAAAACAGGTTTAAATTACTTGCCCAGGGTCACATAGTTAGTAAATGTAAAAGATCATATTTGAACTCAGGAAGATGAGTCTTCTTGATTCGAGGACTTCTGGTCTGTCCCCTGGTCCCTATCCTTTGATACAAGGACAAAATCCAATTCTTCTGCAATAAAAATATGTATGACTACCATATAGACCATAATTAATTATCCTAACTATGAAGATTTAATTATACTTATTAAGCACTCAGCTACCAAAAATAGTGATGATAGGTGTCTAATATTGATTGCATGGCTCTTCATGTGTACAAGACAGTTGTATAATTAAACTAAATATTACAAGAGTGACACTATGGGCAAAGATTTCTATTCAGTTACTCTGGCTTAGTTTTTTTTACTTAATTTTCAAAATGGTCTCTAAATCAAATTAAAAATGATTAAATATTCACTTGCATATTGTGTTGATACCTGTGCAATATTGATTTCAACTTTTAATCTTAGAGCTCTCTTTAGCAATGAAAAGATATCTAGCCCAGAGTCACATAGAAAATATGTCTTAAATATTGGACTTGAATCCAAGTTTTCTTGTATCCAAGGAAAAATTCCAATCCACTATGACCTAAATTCACTCAAACATGTGTGTGTGTGTGTGTGTGTGTGTGTGTGTGTGTGTGTGTGTGTGTGTGTGTATAGTTCATCTGGTAAACCTACAAAACTTCTATGACATCTCTGCATTTTATGATCCTTTTTTTCTCATTTTAGAGGGATGTAGGAGAGAAACAACTTTTTTCTGGTGATTGACAGGTATACTAAGCAGAAAAAAATAAAATATAACCTCAAGTTATTCACCTGCCATAGAATTTTATTTAACTACTATGACCAGAGTCTTAATAGGGCATTTATCAAGGATGCTCAATAATTTTTTTTTTTATTTTGTATTTGCAACTTATACATTTAAATAATTATGTCATTTAGTGTGGCTTGTAGCAATGCTATAGCAAAGGTTTACATGGAAGTGAAATCATTATGAAGACATTAAAGTTCTGCTCCTCACATCCCATTTGATGCCATTATTGCTAAGATGAGCTTTCTGTATTCTCTCTTCACCATTTACATGACTTTTATGGGCTTATGTTATTAGCTCACAAGCCCATTTAAGACCTATTCTACCTTCTCTTTCTCTCTTCAAATGTAGTGCATTTAAAAAAAGAAATACAATCTAAGTACCACTTTGAAGAAGATATTCAATTTGAGCGAAAAATTTGTATTTTAATTTGTGCTTGTTTATTGCCAAAATGCTACTCCAATGTGTACCTGAAACTTTTAAATATGATTATTAAAATAAGTCACACATGAAACAATGTTTAATTTGAATATTGAATAAATCAAGTTGTATCTGCCTATCCAAGACAGCAAAATATAAAGAATTCTAAAATTGCCCCGACATTTCAATTACCCACTTCCACACTGTTTCATTAACTAAGCTTATTTGCTGTTCCCCCTCTCCCTTTTCCCTTCCTATCATATATATTGTTTGATAAACTTTGGACAATTATTTGCAAATTAAACTTGGGAAAACAAATGTCAGAGAAAAAACATGAAAAGACAATGTTATCCCAAAAGTAAGAAATAAAATGGTTTAGGGCTAGGTCATGGATAAGTCACCATAATAAATTTCAAGAATTCAGAATCACATATGAATGAAAGTCTTTTTTTAAAGGCAAACAGAAGCTGTACTATACAGTGATAGCTGAAGATGAAGAACTAGGTTGATATGTAGACATATACCAAAAAGATAGAGGGAATAGGAAGACACAAAAGATGAGGTGAGGTGGTTGGTCCAAAAGGCAGCAGTAGAAATACTCAGTAATTGACAATGCTTGGGAAAAATGCAAAACCAAAAGCATACTTCTCCCTCAAGAAGCTTACATTCCAAAAGAGGAATCAACATATATAAAGGGTGTTGTGGTCAGGGGAGGATTTTTTTTTTTTCTGATGAGGGAGAAACACACAATGACTGGTGCAATTGAGGTATATTTACAGGGGTTTCTAACAACACTGATTTGATTATGATTCCAAAAATGGAAGGCATGGTTTGGTGAGTAGAGCCTGAGGGGTGCATATGGTATTTGACAAGGAAATAAACAGGGAAAAGATGGAATCCTAGGTACATCCTACCTAGATACAGTGGACTGCATGAGGCACACCAAGGAGATCAGGGCATCAAAGCAGATATACCAAATCTGAAATGGGTAAGCCATTCCAATAAGTCATCATAATAAGGATTATTGGTCTAGGTAGCAAGGCAACTCATACAAAAATGGCGAAGGAGTGAAAAAACCATGGTCAAGAGCCTGTTGAGATTTAGGGGGTGACATCCATCCATCCATCCATCCATTCATTCATTCATTTATTCATATGTTTATTCATTACATTTTGAGCAAGATCATAAAACAAATGTAAGTAGTATATTTACAAAATATGTATAAATTGATAAAAGGAAATTTTGGAGGGGAAGCACGAGCATCTGGAGTGAGCAGCATTAGAAGAGGGCTTACGTAGTATATGAACTGTGCTTCAAAGAAAAGTAGAGCTCCTAAGAGGCAGAGATAAGGAAGAGTTGAACTCCAAACATGGCAGCCCATCTATTCAAAGGCATGGAGTTGGAAGAGGACTCTTACATGTGAAGAACAACAAGAACACTAGTGTGATCGGACCCTTGAAGTGGTCAAGATCCCCATGCCCTTGTACTTGAAATTTTCTGATCTCCTGGTACCTGATCCAAACCAGCCTTTTCTGAGAATATGCTTCCATTGACTTTCTGCTTGATGTCAAGATGAAGGCTAGGATAGATAAAGTAAAACAAAATGAAAAATAAAGAGCTCATAGTGCTGTTAAAACACCAAATAGCATGAATATGGCATCTGATAATTATTTTATTGTAATGCATATATATTTTTAGCACAGTTCATCTTTCAAATAAGCCTCCAATCTAATAAACTAACATCGTATGTCATGCCAATTGGTATTTTTGATCATTGAAGAATTTAGATTTGATAGTCTCTTGCACTGGTGGCAATATCATGCTATATAGTATTAAGGAATGCAAAATAATTTGGGGGTGGGGCAGAGATTCATGTTCATCTCATTGGAAAGCATAATAACCTTCATGTTAATATAATCATTTGCTGCAACACATCACCCAGAGTCGACTGCTCCAACCTGATAGAAATACAAACCTGAATCCCTGGGGTTATCCTTACTATGCAAAATATTCTTCTAGTTATCGGCTTTTATTTATGTATTTCACCATGTTTGTTTGCACATTTATTTTTAAACATAAAATTTTGTTTCCTTCGTTGATTTTTGATAGCTAAATTAGCATATTCACAACACTGAAGATATAATATTCTTAGTATTGAGAATATGTTTCTAGCAATGTACTTTGGTAAATATATCTGAATGGATGTGCATGAAACAAAAATGTGTAATAACTTTGCATAATCTTAGACTACCCTAAAACTGAATAAGTAAACATTTGAAAGAAAAAAACATCAATCAGACTTGAAAAAAGTACTTTGTAATTTCATTTTCAAACTTTAAGGTATATAAAGACTAAATATAGAGTGATCTTTTGTCACGGGTCTTGGAAATTCATTCTGAAAGGAGGGTATGTCTCAGTGATGTAAAAGAGAAAAGAATGGATTTGGTGCGATAGAGGTATATTTACAGGGGTTTGAATCTTAGCTTTGGCATTAATTAATAATTGACCTTGAAAAAGTCAAATTATCACTGACCTTAGTTTCTTCCCCTCTAAAGTGAGAAAAAGTTGGACTACATATTTGGAAGGTTCTTAATGATGCTAATATTTCATGATCCCAACATCTCATCTCCTATTTCTATGCCTTTGTAGAGATAGTTCTCCTTGCCTGGAATGCACACTCTCCTCTCCTCCAGATATGAGAATCACTAGCTTTCTTCAAAACTCAGACCATGTCCTTACATTGATTCCTCCAATTCTTATTAGATCTCCTCAAATTACATTATTTTTTTACATTCTTGTATATGGAAATATTTCCTACGAGGACAGAATGCAAATTCCTAGAAGACAGAGACCATTTAATTATCATCTTTATATCTCTAGCTTCTAGTCTAGTGCCTTACATATAGGAGATAGGTAAAATGTGTTCAGTTTTTTAAAATCATGTCTAATTCTTCATGAATCCATTGGATCTTCTTGGCAAAGACACTTGGCAAAGACATTCCATTTCTTTCTCCAGCTCATTTTACAGATGAGGAACTGAGGCAAACAGAAATAAGTGACTTGTCCAGGATTATACAACTAGTAAATGTCTGAGGCCAGATTTTGAATTCACAAAGATGAATCTTCCTAACTGCATCACCTAGCTGCCCCAGGAGATGTAATGATCCTTCTAGACTACATAATTAATTCACCTGTAAAATGAAGATCATAAATCCTTGTTCTACTTAATTGTTTCTGGAGTTTCTAAGATAAATCTATCAAGATAATATATGTAAAATTGATTTTTAAAAAAAATTATCATCCTAGATATGAATGGGATCAGTATGAATAATGGAGTTGACTAGACTATTTTCAAGATTTTTTGAGCTTCAAGTCTTCAATTCTATGATCATCATGCCCCCCCCCCCCCAAAAGAGGAATCTTTGAAAATATAAGAAATCCTGATGGATTGATTTAATTAGACAGAATATAGAGTTAATGAAACCAAGACTATGGCTTAATTTTAGAGCAATAATATTCTACTGTTCTAAACAATACTCTTAAACCTACCAACTATTCTGGTGAGAAACACATAATGATAGCTAGATCGGACAGTAAATAGAGTTCTGAACCTGGAATCAGAAAGACCTGACTTCCACTACTACTTTTGATACTAGGTGTATGATTCTGGGGAAGTCAGATAATTCTTCTGCAACTCAGTTTTCTCATTTGTAAAATGAGCTGGCTAAACTTGATGACCTACAAAGTCATCTTCAGTTATAATTCTATGATATAAAATCCATTAAACATAAAGCTTGCTAGAAAGGAGTAATCACTTGTTCACAAAACATATATCTTGTGCAACATCTTTAGTAGTTAGACACAACATTGAATATTTTCGGTGTTGGGGGACAAGATTTTCCAAGGCAGCTTTCTTTATTTTTGAACACCTATCACAAAATGGTAATTCCTTGTATTGAGTTGAGAAGTCCCCTTCACTTTACCTTAGTTATGATCTCATGACAAACAGAGAACACATTCTTACATTGAAATCCTGAAAATATTTGAAAAAGATTACATGGTTTTCAGCCTTCTCATCATTCTAGTAAGTATCCTTTCGTTTTTTACCCATTTTTTATAGATTTTCCTTAAAATGTGATTATGAGAAATAAACATAATCATCCATAAGCGGTCTAACAAATGCAGAATATTGTGTAATTACAGTTTCTTTTATATTTCTTTTGATGAAGCCTAAGTTCATATTGGTTTTTTGGGGGTTGGGTGGCCATTTTTTTCTAAAACCCTTACCTTCTAACTTAGAAACAATACTGTGTATTGGTTCCAAGGCAGAAGAGTGATAAGGGCTAAACAATGGGGGTTAAGTGACTTGCCCAGGGTCACACAGCAAGGAAGTATCTGGGGTCAGATTTAAACCCAGGATCTCTTATCTCTAGGTCCAACTCTTAATCCACTGAACTAAAGTGTCCCCATCCCTTTTGTCCCTTCTCTCCCATGGGTGAGGAATCATTTTACATGTTGGCTTCATGTTTCGTTTCAGATGATTTAGAATACTTAGGGCTTTAGTTGAATAAACTGGTGTCAATCTCTATCTACTCTAGCTTGTACCTCGTTATAAATAGAGAACTTCAAGTGTATCCCAATTAAATCTCCTATTTGGTCTCAAGTCCCTGTAGTCTATTGAGATGAAATTGTATCTTCAGCCTGTTATCTATCAAATTAGCAATTCAACATATATGTTTATAAGAATTTCTTCTATGCACTTACTTAAGTTATTGATCAAAGGATTCATAGAATTAAAGGTCAGAAATCTATAACAGGCCACTGAATAATTTCTTTCGGGTACAAATGAATGCATTTTTCAGAACACTTTGAGCATGAATGTTTAACTAAGTATAATTCCAACTAACTGCTAGAATCTAGGTCACATATATTTCCTTTGTTCACAAGGATATTTCAGGAGAGTTTGACAAATGTCTCACTGAATCCAAAATACAGATTATTATCTATGACATTCTGATACTATTATTCAAAAGAGCAAAAGAAGGTTATAGGTATTAGTGCTAGAATAAAATTTAAGAAATCACTTAGGAAGAAGTCCTCAATCTGAATATACATATTTAATAACTGCATTTCAATATTATTACTTTCTTTTTTTAATTCTATATATTTTATTTGATGAATTGAAAAATACCATTATGAGATTAAGTTCCATAAGCTTCATCATACTTTCAAGGGAGTAATTGTTGCACATATATATGTATCACACATGTATACATAAGATATTACAAAATTGTGATCTGTGATAATTTTCACTCAGGGACAAAATTAGGCCCAGAAAGATTAAATGACTTGACCAAAATCATGCTTGTAATAAGTAGAAGATGGGTTATAAAATGAATTCAACATGTGAACACATGCTAGCTTCTAGTGATCACCTCTTTCTTTACAAAAAATCTGAAGTCATTTCTTTTACCATCTGTTTTATAACTTTCCCCAAAAAAACTGCTCCAAAAATAGATACTTCTGCTGGTGAGTATTTATTAGCATCTTGATGAAGTTAGGACAGACCTATCAGTTTATTTATAAGCATCAGCAGTTTGGAAGCAACCCCTCTCTTTTCCATGTGGTTGACTTTGCCCTTGACTTGAGTGAGGGTGACTGTTTTTCATTTTTCTCTAGAGATAAGCCAGCATTTTTTTGGCTGTAGTATGATGTAAGAGATTAAAAAAGAAATTCTGAATCAGCATTTGTTGAAAATTGTGGGTACTGTTGATGTCTTGCACTAAGATCAAGTGGCAATATTAGGCATAAACATTGAGGAATAAATTTATTTCACAGGAATAAAACACAAACAAATATTTACAGGCTTTATATTTCTACGGGTACACGGTGTTAATATTCCTTGTGATCTAGGATCCCAGAGCCATTAACTTCTCTGCAGTAAAAATTGCATTACACCTGTAAGTGGTGGGTCAAGGCTGTCTCATTTTGCATTTTACTTTGCATAATTTAAAGAACTTTAGATAGGTATTTCTTCTTTGTATGTATCAAAGCAAAGAAAGGTCATACCTTACTATTTGCATTGGGGTTTGGGAGAAGTGGAAGCCAACTCTGTTTAGCATTTTCATATTTATTCTCATGGTAAACATGCTTCACAATCATAAATCTAACTTCCTGCTTTGGAATGCAAAACCAGGTGAGATTTACCATGCAAGCCAACTTGTGAATGCATTTATCCTTCAACTCACCCTATACTTAGAGTGAAGAAGAAAGTGCCTGCTTAATTATGTAACTGAAGCTCGTACATTCTTCTGCATCTCTCAGAATTTTACTTGCTCCAGGGACAGGGGCAGTTGTCGTTTCAGAATGTTTGCTCATTAAAGAAAGAAGATATGAAAGAAGAGAGAGGTGACAAAACCCATATGTGGGAATATGGGACTGTATCTTTTTTTCCCCCTCTTTTTCATCTGATGCTCTTGAGAATTACATTCTCTATGGACTGAGATGCAGGCATTGGAGTCTGCTGGGAATGGAGTGGGCTGCTGATGACCATGCAGGCTAGCAGCAACTGCCTGTGGAGATTGGGACCCTCAAATAGTAGGAGCTGCTGCAGCCACAATACACACAAGCAAAGAAAAGCCTTTTGGGGGAAGGAGGTTCTTTTTTTAGCTACAAGAGTGAGGAGAAGAGACAAAGCGAGAGAGACACATAAATGCAGAAAGAGACAAAGACAGAGAGATAGTGAACAAAAAGGGAGAGACAAAGACAGAGAAAGAGATAGACAGGATCACTTAAGGGACTTATAATCTAGAAACTGTGATACTTTGTTTTAATGATGGAAACTCCTTTCAGGTCATTATCACACGCAGGCTATCACAACAATCCGAAAGTTATAATACCAATCATACACATGAAAAGTGCAAGAATGCCTCTTGGTTCTGCATTACTTGGCTAATTGCAATGAGTCAGTTCTATTTTTTTTTACTTTTCTCATGATCTTGTGGGGTGCATAAGGGGCAGCAGAGTACTTCTAAAATATCCCTCTGATATCTCATGAGGAATTATAGAAAGAAATTGTGGGAGAAAATTTGAGGGTGACAATTGGACAAAAGGGAATACTTAGTGGTTTTCCCCAATATTTTTTCTTTATTTGATAAATTATGTGACAAAAAAAGAAATGATTGCTAGTGTTGTAAAAATATAAAGAATCAAGAGTGATTCAAGAGCTTTCCCAGACATATGAATGAGGGTTCTAGATCTGTGGTAATGTTCAGTCATTTCAGTTGTGTCCAACTCTTTGTGACCCCATATGGGATTTTCTTGGGAAAGATACTGGAGTGGTTTGCCATTTCAATGTCCATCTTATTTTTCAGATGAGGAAACTGAGGCAAGTAGGGCTAAAAACTTTGTCCAGGGTCACATAGTTAATGTGTCTGAGACCAGGTTTGAACTCATGAAGATGAGTCTTCCTGACTCCTGGACAGACATTCTCTCCACTGCACCACCTAGCTATCTTAGATTTATAGACACTCCCATTTTTATTATCCTAAGCAATTAGTATCCTCCCTCTCACTCTATTTGTTTTGGGTAATGGGCTGTAACTTGTAAAATAATATAAATAAAATATGTGCATGTGTCAGAGAAACTTTGATGAGATCACTGTTAGAGCCTCTAGTATGTCTAAACCAGTTAAACCAATTACGTACTATATATCCTTGATAGTTAATTATATTGTCTTTCTATAGGTTTCAGGGAATGCTAGTCATGAGATGTCATGGGCTGCTGCTATTATGATAACATCTCAACTGTCCTGTCTCCTGTGATGCCTCTCAAGTACATCTATTCCTGTGCTAAAACTAGAAAAAAAGAATTAAATCACCACCTTGTAATGAAACTAAGGCAAGAGCCATTGGTATCCCTTTCCCTACTTTCCCACTTCAATCTGTCCTGTTGCAACATGGAAAATGGCAGGGTGGAATGCATCAAATGAGACAGCATATGTTCAGTATTCTGCAAACATTAAAGTGCTATATAAATGTCAACTACATCATTTCAAATCATGCAATATCTTTCAATTCTCTCCTGCTTCAGGAATACCTCAGTCTAAAATACAAAGTCTTTTGATATTTGACTCAGTATGATATTATCTTCCAATACTTACAGGCAACAGCAAATTAGTATTGAAGAAATATTCGGGTTATTTAGCCCAGCCTAGATATAGATGGGCAACCAACTTTCAATCGAAAATATTTAGTATTAGGAAATTCACATCTATAGAGAAAAAACATTCTAATTTTGGACAAATTTAATTGATAGGAATTGTTTCCTTGAACTCAGATAAAATCTTTCTGGAGTTTTCATCTATTGCTTCTAGTTCTTCTCTCTGAGCCGAGATGTAAAATGATTCTGATCTTTGTTCTCTGTGACTGTCCTTGAGATATCTGAAGACTACTATCTTGTTTTAGAATTTGCCACCCATGTCTTGTCATCTCCAGGAAAAATCAGATCCAGATCTGTCAACTCATTCTCATTTGCCTTAGTTTCTATTCCTCTGATTTTTCTAGTTACTCTCCTGTATATACACCTAAGTTTGTCAATGTCCATTCTAAAATTCTGTGGCCAGAACTGAACTCTGTACACAAGAGGTATTCTGTTTAGAGCAATGCATCCTTGATGATAAGGATCATTGGAAAATCATATTGAATGGTATTAATACTAGATTGTTAATTATTGACTGACTGATTTAAGGAAAACTTTAAATTATAATTAGTGTGATGGAGAGGATATCCAAAGATAATTAACCCTAAATGGGAAAGGTAAATTGTGTGAAATTTGAAATCTTTTTTTAAAAACTTGATTAGTTCTTAATAGTTTTACATTATAGTCACTTATGTAGTTAACCACTCACCTCTACTTTCAAAGTAAACACCCTATTAGATATTTTAAATGATTAACCAAAATCAGATGATACAGTAATAACTATAGTGGATATATATGAAAAGCCCTCATATATCTTGTTCTTAATATACTCCAACCTCACTACTGAAAAGAGCTATAAGTTTTATTATATTTTTTCTAAGACTATGAATTGTTTTTGTTTTTAAATTCTTCAAACTTTGGCTTCTTTCAATGGTATTAAAATATTACTGTCATAGTCATTTTCAATGTTATTCGTTTGATTTCATTTCATTCTATATCAATTCATACAAATTTCCCTATTTTTCTCTGGGTTATGCCAAATAGGCATCACAGTATTATATTAATTTTATTCCTTTCACATACCAATTTCTTTAATGATTTCTCCAATAATAAACGCTATACTATTTTTTCTTTGCTACTCAAAAACACAATTATGATCATTTCAAATTACATCTCTTTTCATTCTTTCTTTTACCATCTTAGGTAATGGTAAGCTTTGCCACATTTATGACATAAATATTCAGAGTGGTTGAACCAATTCATACCTCCATAAACAATATATTAATCTGCACAGAGCAAATTCAACCTCTTGTCGGTTTTACAATCCAAGCTGAACCTGAGTCTGCAACTTGGAAAAAGGAATATACATTTCTTATTTTCAAATATATTTTAAAAGGATAATTCTTTCTTGCTTTCAAGTGACTTGAACTACTTCTTAAAAATATATTTCCAAAAAGAAGTCTTTCTGCATCTATTTTACTACTACTGTCTGTTTTACATGACAATGCAATTACATCTTATTTTTGCACATGTAAATAATTATAGCTTTATTGGTTAAAATGACATTTTCTACCTCACAGGCTAAATGTACCTTTGTAAATTTGTTTTTACTACAAAGTGAATTCATTTAGCATAAATCCTAATTTCATAACTAATACAAAAGCAAATAGCATAAACTGAATAGTTACCAAAAAAATCTAATCATTGATTTTTAAATTAGCAGGATTTTACTCTTTTGCTTTTGGTTCATACTGTCTCTTAACTTGGGTATTTTGTTTTCTTGATTGAATATTTTCTGATGATTTGCTCTTTTTAGTTTTGTAATCCAGAGACAAGATAACTAGAGTTATTAGTCCTGGTTCTTTACGTTGTCATGTCAACAGATACAGCTTAAATAGGGTTTCCCAGTGGAGAGCATCACTCACCAGCTTGCAGTCTCTGTTTCTGAGAAAAGCAGGGGATAAAGCTACCAAAGAATCCTAAGAACATTTTCCATATTTTGAAAAATGGAAAGGTGATCTATTATAGTGGAAAGGGAGAAGAGAACAAAGTGGATATAGAATCAAGAAAAAAGAGAAGAAGAATTTGTATGTTATTCTAATTACAATAGAGAGTCCCTGAAGCTTTTTAATCAGGAGAATGTCAGTCCTAATTTGTTGAAATAACCATTTGCTAGCTCCGTAGAAGATGGATTAGAAAGGGGAGAATCTGGAAGTAGGTAGAACAATTAGGAACTTATTACAATAGTCCACGAAAGAGGTGTCTAGAGACTGAACTAGGGTGGTGGCTATGTGAATGGAGAGGTGATAGATGTGAGAAATATTATTGTATACATGGGATAGACAAGAATTAACAACTGATTGGAAATTATCATGAAGAATCAAGGAATATTCTTAGGTTCAAAGTTGGATGTCTGAAAGAATGATGTTGATCTTGGCAGAAACATAAAGATCAGAAAGAGAAATTGGCTTATGTGGAAAGATTAATTTTGTATTTGAACATATTGAGTTTGAGATGCCTACTGACCTCCATTGGAGTTTTTTCAAGAGTTATCCTTGATGTAGGTGATGTCTTGTCATCCTCTCAAAAGAACCTAGGTAGATAGAATCTAGATATTTTTTAATCATCTGTATAATGATAATAAAGGAAATAATAGGAACTAATGAGGTCATCAAGACAGAGGCTGTGGAGAAGAAAGAGAAATGATCCAATCCCATATTGGAGAAGGAATAT
The DNA here is from genome assembly GCF_016433145.1 of Gracilinanus agilis. Classification (NCBI taxonomy): domain Eukaryota; kingdom Metazoa; phylum Chordata; class Mammalia; order Didelphimorphia; family Didelphidae; genus Gracilinanus; species Gracilinanus agilis. Next base: position 183,634,431 of record NC_058133.1, read on the forward strand.
AAATGATATTAATCTATATTGGGGAAGGAATATTAATGATGATCCAACAAAGAAGAATAAGAAGGAATGGTGAGAATGTTGCTAACAATGTCACTATAAAAGATGAGAGAATGAGAAAACTATCCCAAATTTGACCACTGAAGGCGCTGGTACTCCAGAAAAGTTCAATTTGAGGCAAGGAGTGGGGAAAGCCAAATTGCATAATGTTCTGAAATGAGTGGAAGGTAAGCAAATGAAGGTAATGTGTATCGATCACTTCTTACCACCTGCATCATGCAATGACATGTAACATGTCACTATTGTGTATAGTCATATTATGTGTTACATGACAACACAATAACATGCCGATCTCACAACAATATCTTACATGACAGCATGCTTGTGTCATACAAAAACACCAGAGCCACATGGCATATCATGACACATGATGACATGTTTGCATTACACAATAGCACGCAATGTTGTATGTGTGTCACACACTATCACACAATGGCACTCCTCTGTCATTCAACATCACTCAAAGACAAGCCTACATCATGATGGCCCGTATCACAAAACAACAGAAAAACACACTTGTGTTATGCAACAACACAAAAATGTACCCTAATACAACAATACACAATAACACGTGTATGTTGCAAATAGTATAAAGAAACTCATCTATATCATACACCAACATGTTTGCATCATGCAACAAATATGGTGACATGCCTATGGCACACTTGCCTCACACGTGTCTGCATCATCCTGCATCACATAACATTCCCACATCACACAATGACATGCCTGCATTGCTGAAACTATATGCATCATGCCTGACCTTGTCAAAATCCAAACAGCTACCTATTGATCTACCCCTCACTTTGATTGGTGTCAGAAAAAATCTTATCAGATTGAATAAATATTCCACAGATATCATTGGCTCTCGGGATCAGCATCCTGGGATCAGAGATTTAGAAAGGAAAGATGTATCAGAGATCATCTAGTTTAGAGCAGGGTAGATCTGGGTAGGTTCATAAGCAGTAGATAAAGAAGGACTGAGTTAAAGGAAGTTGGAGCTTATAGAGATATAATGGAGAGATCTAGGAGGAGAACTTTAATAAGGACACAAGCAGAAGGACTGGCTTTGATAAAACAAGAGCCAACATTAATTTCAAGATAAGAGAATGAGCTGTGAAGTTGAGTGGAATTTGAATTAGAGCACTGGGGAGAAGAGGGATCTCATGATGGATAGCTTCAAGTTTTGTATGGAATGCAAGATCTTCTTGTGAGATGAAAGTGAAAGGAGGAGGATGGAGGAAGGATGATGGACAACTATTCTGAAAAGTGGGTGCTTCCTACAGTAAGAATAATCACCTGAATTTAAGAGGAGGAAAGACAAGTTTTAGAAAACAATGAGAGTATAATAGAGAGTGAATTAGGGGAAGTAGAAGGATTATTGGGCAGCAATGAGGATCCAATTGAAATTACATAATATACATTTCCACTGGACCTAGGAAGCACAATTGTGAAACATCATTTTTGTTCTTTTCTAAGTTCTTAACTCATACAAAGCCTGGATTCATCCTGGAACTACTCTGACCCCAAAGAAAAGAGTCAGGGCTTTTTTCAAACTCTGTCTTATTATACTACTGGAGTGAAACTCTGGGGAAAATACTAAAGCAAAGTTTAGGTATGGTCAATGTTTATTATCTCCCTAAAGGAGGATTGGTAGGCTCACTTTGAGAAAAAAACTATAATCAGTGTGCAAATTAGACATATGGTATAGGACAGAAATGTACCCGTGGAGGTAATATATATATATATATATATATACATATATATATATATATAAAGTATGTGATATTATATATATATAATATGTGTATGTACAATATGTAATATGTATTAACTTAACAAATAA